>NW_020954587.1:11985925-12009112 GCF_900497805.2 Vombatus ursinus | reverse complement strand
GAGAGAGAGAGAGAGAGAGAGAGAGAGAGAGAGAGAGAGAGAGAGAATATAAAGAAAGGGCTCATGGGCAGCTAGGTGGTGCAGTGGTTAGATCACTGGCCCTGGAGTCAGGAGGACCTGAGTTCAAATCCAGTCTCAGACCAGACACTTGACACTTACTAGCTGTGTGACCCTGGGCAAGTCACTTAACCCCAATTGCCTCACATAAATAAATATTTTTTTTAAAAAGGGCCCAAAACAGAACCTTGGTGTCCACTCAAAGTTAGGAGACATGCTATGGATGATGACCCTGCAAAGGAAACCAAGAAAGGCCAGTCAGAGTGTTAGGAGGAAAATGAAGAGTAAGCAATGCAATGAAAACTCAGGAAGGAGATGGTATCCAAGAAGATATGGTGGTTAATAGTGTCTGTCAAATGCCATAGAAGGGCCAGCATAGAGAATAAGCCAACAGATTTGGAAACTATAGAATCACAGGTAACTTTGGAGAGGGTGGTTGAGTGATAAAGTTGGACTTCAATGAAGCTAATCTACTCCTCTATAGAAAATGCCATCATTTTAATACAGATGCGCTCATTTCTATGCTATGTGGTCCTAAATCCTGAAACATCATAATCTACGAACACAGTTCCAGGTAACTAAAGGGTAATGGTTGGATGCATAGTGCACATAAGTAGTCTCTGTAGCATACTCCCAGTGATGACCTATGCGCATAAAGGATACAGAGGCATAAAGGACATCATCATAGACATGTATTATCAGAGAGGGAGGTGGGATTGAGGCATGAGAGATGTGTAGCCTGAGTATTTCACTGGTACCCATGAAATGCAGAAAGTCCTACAGGAAGTTATGTTGAATATGAACCTATGGAACTTCTCTAGGAGTACAAGCACCTTGGAGATATTGTGGGTTTGGTTCCAGACAACCACAATAAAGCAAGTCACACAATTTTTTTGATCCCCAGTGCATATAGAAGTTATGCTTACACTATACCGTGGTCTATTAAGTGTGCAAAAAGTATTATGTCTAAAAAAACACAAATGTGTATACCTTAATTAAAAATACTTTGTTGCTAAAAATGCTATCATCTGAGCCTACAGTGTCAAAATCTTTTTGCTAGTGGAAGGTCTTGCCTCACTGTTGATGGCTGCTGACTGATGAGTGTGGTGGTTGCTGAAAGTTGAGGTGGCTGTGGCAATTTCTTACAATAAGACAACAATAAAGTTTGTCACACTAATTGACTCGTCTCTTTACTTGAACACTTAGAGGCCATTGTAGGGTTATTAATTGGCCTAATTTCAATATAGTTGTGTCTCAGGGAATAGTGAGGCCCAAGGAGAAGGGAGAGGTGGGGAACTACTGGACGGTGAAGCAGTCAGAGCACATACAACATCTATCAGTTAAGTTTGCTGTTTTATATTGGTATGGTTCATGGCACCCCAAACAATTACCATGGCAGCATAAAATATTAGTGATCACTGATCATCATTACAGACATAATAATAATGAAAATATTAGCAATATTGCAAGAAATACCAAAATGTGACACAGAGACACAATACAAGCATACGCTGTTGGAAAAATGGCACTGACAGACTTGCTCAGCACAGAGTTGCCACAAACCTTCAATTTGTAAAAAAAAAAAAAAATGCAATGTCTGCAAAGTGCAATAAAGCAAAGAACAATAAAACAAGGTATACTTGCACACAAAGAAGAACCACAGAGAATGAGAAGGTGTGGATGGGTTGTGATGTGTACCATTGGTGAGAAAACCTGCATCACTGAGATCATATAGAGCCACTAAAGTTGGACATACGAATTTAATATGTTCAAAGTATTTATCTTACAACCTCCTTATAAGGTAGCTAGTTCAAGTATTATTATTTCCATTTTACTGAAAAGAAAATTGAAGGTCAGAGAAGTTAAATGCCTTGTTCTAAGTCACACAGCCAGTAATTATCAGAGCCAAAACTTGAGTCCAAATCAATAGATCGTAGCGTATGGAGCTGATAAGGGCTTCTAAGACCGTGTTGTCCAAACTCTTCATTTTACAGATAAGAAAACTGAGACCCACATTTATGACCTTCAGTAAATCATTTAACTACTCTCAGTTATCATTTCCTAATAGACCTATAAAATATTCCTACCTACACTACCTACTTAACAGGGATAGCATAAGGATAAAGCACTTTTCACTTTTATCTTTATGTCTTCAGCATCTAGTACAGTGCTTGTCATATAGCAGGTATTTAATTAAAAGCTTGTTGAAGGAATGAATGAAAAGGTCCCATCAAGCTGGAAAGGCTTTGATTAGAGGTTGAGTCGTATGTCTTTTGTCTGAGATCAGCCTAACTCAACACCAGGTTGGGATGGCTTTAGTGTGATGCAGTTTTTATCCATAATAACTCATACAGACTTTCTGCTAATTCAGGGACAAGATTTGTTCTGTGTATAGAGTATCCTCACAGGCAAAAATCATAGATCTTGAAGAACTGAAGTAAGTTATTATGGTTATTTCTCCACGCAAGCATTCCCTCCTCCCTTTCTCTCCTCGGTTGCCAGCTTGTTAAGGAGTTGTGTGTTGCAGCCCTCTGTCACTCTGCCAGATAGAAGGATGCCAACATATACTTTTATCTACTGCAGAAGCAATTTGTGACTCGAAAAGACAATACCTGACTACAATATTCCACTGAAACATCATCTTTTGATAAAACTGTCAAAAAGCCAAAAAATATTTGCAGAGAATTTGCTGTATGTGCAAGGCATGATATTTTTTCTGACTGGGTAAAGGGTTGTAGTTGACATCAAGATAAGGACACGAAAAGGAGCTAGTCATCAAAATCAATATCCTTCAGAATTCAATAAAAATATCACAGTAGGGGTGACTGGACAACAACCCATCTCCTGCAAAGGGAGTCCATGCTCTAGACCCAATGATAGGCTATGTAATATATGGTGCAAATCTTCTCACAGAACTCCAGGGGGAAGTTACTTCCCAGGGCAGTTCTAGGGAAGAGGGCCTGGGTGGGCCTAATCTTGGATAGACTAGACTGAATTCAAATTTACCTAGTTTGAGGAAATCCCCAGAAAGCGAGGTGGCTTATTTTACCAAGAGCAAGACCTTCTCTTCTTTCCCTCTTTACAGCATCCACTTTGGACAAATCAACTTTCTGACAGTTTCTTGGCTTCTTAAAGGCTTTGTGGTAGACTTTGCCTTAGATAATCTGATCTTGGTTTTCTGCTTTTTTTGTTTGGTTTGTTTTTTTGATTGTTTTTTTAAACAAGAAGAATATAAGAAATTATCTTAGCTATCAAAGGTTAACTCAGGATAACACAGTAGACTCTATTAAGATTATTTGTTAGGCACTATACTGCGTGCTTTTACATATATTATGTCATTTGATCCTCACAACAACTCTTTATAGTAGGTGCTATTATTATCCCAATTTTACAGCTGAGGAAACTGAGAAAGATAAGAGGCTAAGTGACTTGCCCATAGTCACATAGCAAGTGAGTGTCTGAGGCTGGATTTGAACTCTGGTTTTCCTGACTCTGGGCCCAGCACTCTATCCACTGTACCATCTAGCTGCCTGGTCTGAGGACTTTTATATTTCACCCCTCCCCCAGGATGCTCCAGAACCCTAAGGAGTCTCTCTTCCTTGCCATTAGCAAGAGCTCCCAACAATTGTATTTTCCCTTTTTAAGGGGCTTGGTAATTAGCAGCCCAGTTCCATTTAACCACTCATTATCAGATTAGCTTTACAAAGGAATATTTACTTCAAATATATAGCAAGAACAAACATAAACATTTCCCACCAACACCTCGGGAGAATAATCCCCTCTCACATCTAAGTCTCTGAGGAAGAGGGGGTTATTAGGGTCTTAGTTCAGCTCAGTTCCTATACTACAGGATTCTAGTCCCACCATGTTCACATCCAAGGTTGCCTTGGGCTAGCATCTCATTCCCCTGGCTTCTCAGGTCTTCCCTGCTGGGCTGGCTGCAACATCTGCTCTGTTTTCAGCTTGAGGTTTTGGGCCAAGGGCTCCATTCCCTGTATTTAGAACTGAAAAGGATAAATGAAACAAGACCAAAATCGGAAGCCTGTTTCTCATTGGCACTATTTCTTTGCCCCATGCTTCTGGCTCCTTTTCTCTCTGGTTTGTTGTTGTTCAGTCATTTTTCTGTTGTATCTGACTCTTTCTGACCCCATTCTTGGCAAAGATACTGGAATGGTCTGCCCTTTCCTTCTCCAGCTCATTTTACAGATGAGGAAATTGAGGCAAACAAGATTAAGTGACTTGCCCAGGGTCACACAGCCACATAGCCTTAGGGGTTAAGGGATGGAATTAAACCCTCTTTATTGCATGGTCACCTCCTGTGAGTGAATGAGTCCCTCAACTCTAGACTGAAGGTGAGTGCTAGGAAAGACAACCCTGCACTTAGTTAAGTAGATTTAAAAACACCACCAGCTGCACAGCCAATGGAAAAAGGTATCAGTGATGTGGTAAAACAGGGCAGAATGTCCTCCTGCGATCCAGGTCTCCTGCCTCCTAGGAGCAGGTTACAAGTGCCTCCCTTGTGCATGATACCATTAGAGGGGTCCTGGGCATTTGCCAAACATTATATTAGTATTAAGATTTCCTTGTCATTGATGGTGTCCTACATCCACTGCCTGTACTGTTTGCCTAGACTCCTGATAGACTACCTTGCTCTGTCCTCCATTTCCTATAGATTTACTGATTTCTGCTCTTATCTTAAGCTAATTCTGCCACCAATTTCCCCATCTCTGTGACCTCTGTCTATTCAGGGGCCACTGAATGTCTTCTGAGAGGAGCTACTATGGACAGGAACAGAACATCATTTCAGTGTTATCTGCCCAGATCTGTTCTGAAAAAGATATCACCACCACCACCACCACCTCTGAAGCAGTGTGACAGTGTCTA
This sequence comes from Vombatus ursinus, assembly GCF_900497805.2. Taxonomy (NCBI): domain Eukaryota; kingdom Metazoa; phylum Chordata; class Mammalia; order Diprotodontia; family Vombatidae; genus Vombatus; species Vombatus ursinus. The sequence continues at coordinate 12,004,171 of NW_020954587.1, read as the reverse complement.
TCAGCTCATGTCTACGTTTGACAGGATTCACCATTAGCTACCCCTGTTGTATTTATATTAGGTGGTTTATTTCGATGTCATCCTTTGATGGTGCCATGTCCCCATGCAGTGCAGCAATAAGCTCTACCAGACATAATGCAGAATATATGAGGGGAAAGGAAAGGGAAGCTAGGTGGTGCAGTGGATAGAGTGCTGGACATGGAGTCAGGAAGACTCCTCTTCAGGAGTTCAGTTCTGGCCTCAGAACTTATTAGCTGTGTGACTCTGGGCAAGTCACTTAGTACTGTTTGCCTCAGTTTCTTCTTCTGTAAAATGAGCTGGAGAAGGAAATGGCAAACCATTCCAGTATCTTTGCCAAGAACGGGATCAGGAAGAGTCAGATACAACAGAAAAATGACTCAACAATGACAACAAACCCAGAGAGAAAAGGAGCCAGAAACATGGGGCAAAGAAATGGTGCCAAACATAATAAGCCCTCACTCAGTATATTTTTAAGTAATATTTTACTCTTTCCCCAATTACATGTTAAAAACAATTTTTAAAACTTTTAAGTTTTGAGCTCCAAATTCTATCCCTCCTTTGCTCACCTCTGCCCTCCCTGAGGTGGTAAGCAATCCAATATATGTTATACATGTGCAATCATGTAAAGCATTCCATATTTATCATTTTGTACAAGAAACAACAACGACAAAAAGAATGAAAGAAAGTGAAAAACAGCATGCTTCAGGATGTATTCAGACAATATCAGTTCTTTCTCTGCAGGCAGATAGCATGCTTCATCATGAGTCCTTCGGGATTGTTTTGGATGCTTATATTGCTGAGAATAGCTAAGTCATTCACAATTCTTCATCATACAATAGTGCTGTTACTGTGTACAACATTCTCCTGGTTCTACTGACTTCACTTTGCATTAGGTCATGTAAGTCTTTCCAGGTTTTTCTGAAATTATCCTGCTTTTCATTTCTTATAACACAATAACACTCCATCACAATCATATACAAGTAGCTTGTTCAGCCATTCCCCAATTGATGAACATCCCTTCTATTTCCAATTCTTGGCCACCACAAAAAGATTTGCTATAAATATTTTTGTACAAATATGTCCTTTTCCTTTTTTTTTAATCTCTTTGGGATACAAATCTAGCAGAGGTATTACTGGATCAAAGGGAGAATTTTTTAAAAATAAGTTGATTGAAACCTTTTGTTTAACAGAAACAGTCATTTTTGGATATGCCTTCATCTGTAAGAGAGCAAAAATAAGAAAACAAAAGACAACCTGTGACTGAATGTGACAGTATATGTGTCATTGTTCCATGAGTCTTCCCCATCAATGCTGAGAAGAGGCAGGTATGTTTCATCATCTGTTCTCCCAAACCATCTTTCTCAATAAACAGTTATTGATTGAAGCAATGAGCCTAATTTCTTAACCATAAATAGAAAACATAGTAAATTGAGAAACATGACATTGCATAAAAAATACCTAAACCTTTTTTTTGGGGGGGGGGAGAGAGTTTAGTTATCAAACATATCAACAATGCTATTTACAACAAGGATGCATTCCAAATGTATAATTCATTGTCAGAACCTTAATTACTAGAGATGGAAAGAGAGGAATATGGTAGTAGGCATTGGAATGTGTATGAATTCTCTCCCTACCATACCTTGGGAGAGGACTCTTTTTTTTCTCTTTCCCTCCCAGTGACATATTTTATGACTTATTGTTCCCATAAAGTCCACTGGAAAATATTCCCAAAGCTCTCAGGACAGTAATACTCCCCGGGACAAGGGCTGCACTACATTTGTTTGTCTTTCTTGCTACTATTATGTGAAAACTAGGAAAAGACAGGAATACCTGGGTTCAAATCCTGCCTCAATCATTTACTGACTATGTGACCCTGACAAGTCATTAAACCTCTTAGTGACTCAGGTTCTTCATAAGTAAAGTGAATGAATTGGAATCAGTGGTTTCTAAGCTCCTTTTCTACATCTACGATCCTATGAAAATATTGCTCTTCCTTTAGCCTGTCCCAGGTCTCAGTCCTACATATGCCTATGCTACATTCTTCTCTTCAGATTTTGCTGTCTTCAACTCAAAAGTAAAGAGAATAGAGCTTCCAATTCAACAAGCATTTACTAAGTTTCTATGGCAAATAAAGGCTGTGTCAGGTTCTAAAGGGAGACACACATTTCATTAAGACACAATCCTTATATTTTAGTAAGAGATACTACCTTTATAAAACTTTGTTTTTAAATAATTTGTTAATTGATTGTGAATTAAATGTGAGTTAAGGGTTAGCCATCCTTCTTTTCCTCTTAGGGAGCTACACATTTCATTCTTAGATGCCTTTTTGGTCCCTAAAAATGTTAACTTCTTGTAGTTGTTGGTAAATCTGCTTGCAAGTCCATGCCAACCCTTCTTGATGTATAGCTCCTGAAGAGCTCCAAATTCTCTAGGCAGCATAGATAGACATCAGATAGGAGACTGCCCTGGTATTAACTTCGAAGCACAGGTACAAATCGTGCCCTAACTAATCTGAGTATGTATGGTCTGGAAACAATTCAAAACATCTCTGGACAAGTTTGGTGCTTCATGCAAAAGGAATGAGGCTTGCTCCATGCTATATTCTCATCAAATCAATTACCAGCACAACTCGGGGCCAACCTTAAGCAACCTCAAATCAGGATTGCACCAGCAAGTTTTCCTGGCGCTAATCTCTTTTACAATAGAAAGTTGTATTAGCATAGGTTAGGGACATAAAACAGAATTTGGGAGAGAGGGAGAGAAAGTGCCCACAAGAGCAGAGGGAAGGTCAAAGCCATTGTCATTGAAAAGGGTGGCATATTCAATACTCTCTCACGAAAATGGGACATTTTTTTCTATTCCTTTAAGGCAGGGGTTCTTAACCTGAGGTTCATGAACTTGAGCTTTTTTAAAGGTATCTTGATAACTATTTCAGTATAATTGGACTTCTTTGAATTTTATGTATTTTATTTTATGCATTTAAAAACATTATTCTGAGAAGGTTTCCACAGGCTTCACCAGATTGCCATAAAGGTCAGTGATAGAAAAAAAAAAGGTTAAGAACAACAGAGACGAACATTAATTAAGTGCTAAACACTTTACTAAGTTCTGAGGACTTAAAGAATGACAAAAACAGTCCCTGCCCTCAAGGAGCTTACAATCTAATAGTAAAGACAACGGACAAATGACTTTGTAAGTACAAGATACATAAGAAATGGCAATTATGAGGAATTCAGAGAATCACAGGAAGGTATATGAACTGACTCAATGTACATGGTAAGAACAAGAAAATAGATACTGAATGTTTCGTAATTATGAAAGCCAGCCTTCCTCCTAAAGAGGAGATGGTAAAATGTGCTTCTTTCCCTTATTTACAGTATTGGGGGATTTTGGAGGTAGAATGTTACATCTATTGTAAGATTTGGATGATACATTGGTTAGTTTTACTGAATGGCCTTTTCCCTTTTTTATTCTTTATTACAAGGGATAGTTTTTTGATTAGGGAAGGGTAGAAGGAAATAAAGGTAATATAAAGTTTGATTATTAATTTTTAAGTGAATAAAAGCACAATAGGGCAAAGCTATTGAATATTAAACCTTTTGAGACACCCTATGTAAGGGAGCTGCAAGCTTCTACTTGATCAAGCTAGATTTGTTGTTGTTAATAATAATAATAATAATAATAAAACTTTCATAATAAAGACAATCCAGTTGCCTTACATTGTCAGGCTCAAAGTCCCTTGTAATCCAGTTCTAACTTTTAATTTTGGTCTTGCTATACATCACTGTCTCAGAAGCTCAGAGAACTTGTCACATGAGCTATCAAAAATTGCCCAGAATTTTTTTAACTTTAAATATTATTTATTTGGCTGAAAACCCAAGAACTGGTTGGTTTGATGGGCTCTCTGGTTGTGGGTTTGCCCAGAATTTTTTAAAAAGGATTTAAACCTACCCCTTCCAAAATAGGACAGGGAAACAGGAGAAAGGTACTGTGGGTTTTGTTTTTTTTTTTTTTTTGGTTTTGGGTTTGGGTTTTTTTTGAGGGGTAGGGGAGTGTCTTTTTATCCCTTGCACTTAGCCTTGTACCTTGCACATAGTAGTTTTTTTTTTAATGAAAAAGAGTTTTAAAATTTTATTTAGTTGGTCAAGAAAAGAACCCAAGGAATATAGGGAAATTATATAAACAAACAAACAAACAAAAAACTAACAGTATGTGGGAGAAGCATTCTGTAGAAAGGGAAGGGAAAAGACTCATTTATTCAAGTAAGAGCTTTTGGAAGAACTGAAACAAATAAGAGAAAGCCAAATCAGAGAAAGGCAAGCCAAATCAACAAAGAAGGGTTCAAAAAAATAGTGGGAGCTTTCAGGCAGAAAAATCAGAAAAACAAAAACAGGAATTGATGTGTGATTTTCCAAAGATATAAAAAGAATTAAAAAAAAATCTCAGTGTATCAAAACCAAAGGGGGAGAAAGGAAGAATATTCTGTCCTCACACAGATTGTAATGAAAAGCTGTTAATTCTTGACATCAAAATAAGGGAGATTTAAAATTTTTCCACTAGGTCTTAATCTAATATGTTAATAGTGTGCTGACTAGGATGGACATCTCATTTCAAAAAAGAAAAAGACAGGGAACCACGCAATCAGGAATAGGTAGCATGAAATAAGAAATTCAACCAATAAAATACACATAACTTTCATTTTAGGGCACTAAAGGAATTGACCTAGGCTGATACAGGAAAGTTAGCTGGCACTCTTAAAAACTCAAAGAGGACTGGGGAAGTTTGAAAACTGGAAAAGAGTAAATTTACTGTTTGAATTAAAGGTGGACTATAACTGACAGGCCTATAAAACCTAATTTTTCTATCTCAAACATATTGCTAAAATGCTCTTTGGAGATGTTATAGTGGGGATTCCATTTGTGTGGGAGTTGACTACTGGCCACTAAGGCCCTTCCAACTCTCAAATTTTATGATTCTGTGAAGTCAGTTTGCAAACATTTATAAGGGAATGGTCAGATTCAGTTAAATTCAGTTCAATTGCATTTAATTCAACAAACGCTCATTAAATATATATTCAGATTTAAAGACTGGAGAGAATTCAAAGGAAAAAGGAGATATGGCCTCTGCCCTTGGTATAACTTACAATCTAATCATATAGAAAAAATATACATGATAAAATGATATTTTAAAAAATTAAGATAAATATGAGATACACTCTATACTGTATAAACATTATATATAGTTATCTGCCCAGTTAAGTCTACCTGTTTCTCACAGGGTGGCCTATCAGAGCATGGTCTGAAAAGTTTTCCATTAAAATTAGCAGCTTCTTGGCTTGGCCTCCATAATCTATCTTGAGTACAGTAATGTCTGTGCCAGATAAGTACAATATTGGGTCAGCATTCTTTTCAATAAGACTTCTGTCTTTGCCTTTATAAGCTGCAGTTTGCTTCTTCACTTGTGCATTGGAGGAATACACTCACTGATTTGTATTGCTTTTTGTTTGTTCATCTATCAGCACAGTTTTTAATAGAAATTAAATTAATTGCTCAATATGTATAATGTAGTATTTGCTTTCCAGTTCAGCAGCTTTTCAACATTCACTTTCAAGTCGCATAACAGATACTGTACAACCTCAAAATATAACTTGACATGTGAGCTAGGTGGCACAGTGGATAGAGTACTGGGCCTGGAATTAGGAAGACTTACTTTCCTGACTTCAAATCTGCCCTCAGACACTAGTTGTGTGACCCTAGCCATGTCACTTAACCCTGTTTGCCTCAGTTTCCTCATCTGGAAAATGAACTGCAGAAGGAAATGGCAAACCACTGTAGTATCTTTGCAAGAAAACCCCAAGAGTTGAACACAACTGAAAACAACTGAACAACAAGAATGTGAACTGAATCACCTTCAATGACACTAACCTAAGAAAGGAGTTGGGTTTAACTACCAGGAAATATCACATAGAACTGTAGTAGCATCAACATGCATTACTAGGCCAAGGTCTAAAGTTGGCTAAACACAGTGTTTTCTAGTAAATTATACCTGGATTTCTTGGCAGGTTGATCTCCTTAGTCCATAAGGCTGCTTGGGAGATACAGGTCTAAACTGAAGTAGACCTGATTGAAACAATTATGGTCCCAAGCTTACATTAAATATCCAACCCAGTCCTGAGTTGGTATCTGCAAGGCCTCTGATCATTTCCTCCAAGAAGCCTTCCTTGTACCCTCTTGCAATTTATACATACAGTTTATACTAAATCATTATGAACCTGTTTCCTGGAGTTTTATCACCTTTCTCATGTTTTGTGAATGTATTTTTTGTTTCCTCGGATAGAATGTCAATTCTTTTAAAGCAGATACCACATATGGTACTTCTTTTATTCCCCACCACCATACTGGCTAATGTAATGTCATGCACACAGTAGCTATTCAATAATTGTTTTGGTTGCATTAAAGAATGAAGGAATGATTAAGTGACAGGCCAACTCAGAGTTCTGCTTCCATTGGCACACCTAGGATTAAGCCCTGGAGGGATCACAGCTCATCAAGAGCCTGAGAACAGTCTTTTTCTTCCTAATCCTGGCCTCACCCAACCAGCTTGCTATGTAATTGTAGCCATGATGTTCATATAATGGCTGTATACTTAGAGGTGAATAGTTGACATAGTGTGTTCCATCCACCCACTCAGTTCCCTACCATTCTTGGTGATGAAATGGTTTTTAGTGCAAGATAAAGATGATCCCCTTTTATTCATTAGATCATTTTCTCAGTTTGGGAGCATATTTGAGGAGAACTTTCAGTGTTTTTCATTTACACCTATTGCAATAACCATAATGGATGGTAAGTATGGGAAATCTTGACATATGAAGTTCAGTTGAAAGAACAGAGGACGTTTAACTCAGAGAAAAGACTTAGAGGAAGAAAGTTAAGGCTCTCATCAAACATTTGAGATGTCACATGGCAAAGAGACTTCACTTTTTTTGTTTGGTCCTGGAAAGTAGAACTAGTTTCAATGGGTGGAAATTACAGGGAGCTACATTTAGGCTCAGTGGAAGGAAGAAGAAATGCAGCATGAAGCAGCAGATGGGGATCTTAGAAGCGGGAAAGATCCTGCTTCAGATGCATACTGGCCTTGTAACACTTGGCAAATTACTTCTCTCTATGCCCCAATCATGAGTTGTAGAGCAAATGCAGTTCTGCTTTGGTAGAAAGAATTTGCTAACAAAGAGTTCCCTACACTTATGAAATTATAAACTTAGATTTTTTTTTTCTAAAAAAAGGAAGAACTTCCTGACCATAAAAGCTATTAGGTTCAAGGAGGTTAGAGAAACCTCCTAGACTAGAAGAGTCTAGTCTAGAAAGACTAGAGTTCAAATCTGGCCTCAGATACTTACTAGTTGTATGACCCTGGACAAGTCACTCAACCTCTGTTTGCTTCAGTTTCCTCAGCTGTAAAATGAAGATAATAATAGTACCAGCCTTATAGAGTTGTTATGAGGATCAAATGAGATCATATTTGTAAAACATTTAGCACATACGATATATGTGTTCTTTTCTTACCTACTTAAAAATGGTATTGACCCTCTCCAGGAGTGATTCCCCTATCATTAGAGGACTCAAAGTGAAGGGATGACAATTTCTTGGCAGAGATGTTGTGGGGAAGATGTATGTGTTGGGAAGGGACTGGACAGCATGAAAGGGATTTTAAAGTGCCTTTCAAGTCTGTAGTTAATACTTCTATACTCATAAAATAAATTCCAGAAGTTTAGGATAATAGACTTTCATTACAGTTTTATTTACAGGCTTCACAATGGATGGTGCACCTATAGAGAGCCTGGTGTTTTCACAGGCCAAAATATAACACCAAAGTACTTGAGCTTTGCTACTTAGAGATGGGTATGAGAAAGACCCCAATTTGAGCTGAGTGGAGAACACGGATCTTGGCTCTTTAGCCTTCTTTTTGTTTTGGCCCAAATTCGTTTGCAGCTAAGTTAGAAAGGATCCTGGGAGGGTGTCAGATTGTCTTAACCCCAAGCTAGATAATTATTTTTAATAGAAGGCTAGTCTAAACTGGGAGTGTTTTGCCTGGCTTTTCAAAATTATACCTCATGGATAGATAGATACGCACATACATCACATATATGTATACGCACACATTATAGCTCTTCTGCCCTTTGTGGCTAAACTCCTTGTAAAGGCCATCTACGATAGGGGCCTCCACTTTCTCTCCTCTCACGACCTTCTTAACCCCTTACAATCTGTCTCCTAACTTTATTATTTCACTGAAACTGCTCATTTTAAAACTGCCAATGATCTCTTCGTTGCCAAATCCAATGGCCTTTTCTCAATCCTCATTCTCCTTGACCTCTCCACAGCCTTTAACACTGTTGATCATCACATCATACCTTTTTTTTTTTAGGTTTTTGGAATGCCTCTTACTGTCTCCTGGTTCTCCTCCTACCCATCTGACCACTCCTTTTCTGTCTCCTTTGCTGTGTCCTCATCCAAATCATGCCCTCTAACCATAAGATTCTGTCCTGGACCTTCCTCTCTTCTCCCTCTGTACTGCTTTACTTGCTGATCCCATTGGCTCCCATGGGTTTAATTACTATCTCTTTACTGATGATTCTCCACCTACCTATCCTGTTTCAATCTCTCTGTCAACTTCCAAACTTGCATCTCCAATTGTATTTCGGACATCTTGAACTGGATGTCCAGCAGACATCTTAAATTCAACATACCCAAAATGGAACTCACTATTTTTTCTCCCTAAGCCTTCCTTTCTTCCTAATTTCCCTATTACTGTTGAGGGTAACACTAACCTTCTGGTGCCTGAGGCTCACAACTTAGGGGTCATCCTGGAGTCCTCAGTATCTCTTACACCGCCATATCCAATCTATTGCCAAGGCCTGTTGGTTTCACCTTTACAACATCTCTTGAATATGCCCCTTCTCTTCTATGACATCGCCACAACTCTACTTCAGGCCCTCATCCCCTCATGCCTGTATTATTGCAAAAGCCTGTTGGTGGGTCTGCCTGCCTCAAGTCTCTCCCTGTTCTAATCCATCCCCTATTGAAGATCTGACCATGTCATTCTCCTACTCCAACTTCAGTGACTTGCTATCCCCTTCAGGATCAAATACAAATTTTTTTGCCTGGCATTTAAAGCTCTTCATAACCTAGTCCTTTCCTACCCTTCTAGTCTTATTATACCTTACTCCCTGCCACATACTCCTCAAACCAATGACACTGGCCTCCTGACTGTTCCACAAACAAGACTATCCATCTCTCAGTTCTGGCCATGTTCTCTGGCTGCCCTGCATGACCTGCAATGTTCTATCTCTTCACTCTGCCTACTGGCTTCCCCGGCTTCTTTTAAGTCTCAGCTAAAATTCCCATCTTCTAAAGTAAGCCTTTTTCAACCTCTTAATTCTTCTCTCTCTGTTAATTATTTACTGTTTTTCCTGTATATAGCTAGTTTGTATATATTTTTGGTTTTGTATATATTTTTGTTGAGATTCTCCCCCCCCAACTGCCTTTCCCATTAGATTGTGAGCTTCTTGAGGGCAGGAACTATTTTTTTTGCCTCCTTTTGTATCTTCAGCTCTTAGCACAGTGCCTGGCACATAGTAGGCACTTAATAAGTGTTTATTAGCTGATTGATTAATTGTTAGCTTGCTGGGGAGGCTTTGTCAGTCAGTCCTACTATGTGCTAGGCACTGGGTTAAGCCAGCCCTAGCCACCACCGCCCCTGGATGCCCCAGCATGGAGTAGGGAGTCGGCGCAGCTGGGAGACCTCCTCATCCCTCTGCCCGCCCACAGCCCAGCTCTGAGTCCAGGCTGCTCCCAGGCTCCGTGGTCCCACAAGGCGCCTGAGGCTAGCCGGCACCAGGGTGTCACTTGCTGAACCTCCACTGTGGGCTGGAGGGCTGACCCAGTCCAGAGCAGCACCAGTATCAACTCCATATTATTGGAAGTCCCAAATAAATTGAGCTTCCCCACATCAATGTCAGGGTTTTCTCATTCCGCAAGTACCTTTGGTAAAGAAAGCCGTATCAGCCAGTCTAATATCAAAGGTGGACTGGTTCCACCCGCTGCTCTGATTTCTATCAGTCAGACAGGCCTGCAGTATGTAGAGACAGAAGTCTGTATTAATAAGGCTGGTACCTTGTTCGATGGAGGACCTATAGAGTCTTTGTCACTGATCAATGCTGTGATGCCTGATGTGGTACAAGTAGACAGCAAGCGTAGAGAGATAAATTTGCCCAACAAGGTGCTGCCACTGTAGCCAATCACCAGGGTTCAGTGGAAAATCAGAGAACATACTGCAAATGGAGAAGAAAATGGAGCCCACAGTATAGCAAATAATTATGCAGATATGATGGAGGTGTATGGAGATGTTGAAATCCCCCCAAACAAAGCTGTGGTATTATGGGGTCATCTGCACCTGGAATCCTGTTAGTGACCTCCAGCCTCAGGATCTGGTGACTCAACAGCAAGTGGCTTGACCCAGTTAGACCCTGGCCATTGCATAAGGGAAGGTGGGTAGGATATGTCCAGCATCAAAGATATGACCTCCCTCGATCGGAGTAGTGAAGGCACACTTCTCACCACTGGGTCATGATGGATTTGCCAGAATATGGACTAAAGATGGGAATCTTACTAGCACCTTGGGGCAACATAAAGGTCCTATTTTTGCATTAAAATAGAACAAGAAAGGAAATTTCCTTCCAAGTGTAGGAGTGGACAAGACTGCAATTATCTGGGATCCACTTATGGTGAAGCCAAGCAACACTTCCCTTTTCACTTAATGCTAGCACTGGATATGGATTGACAGAGCAACACCTTTGTCTCTCGCAGCACTGATTTGTGCATTCATGTTTGTAAATTAGGACAAGACAAGCCTATTAAGCATTCCAGGGACACATAAATGAAGTAAATGCTATCAAACGGGACCCAACTGGTGACCTTCTGGCTTCTTGTTCTGATGACATGACTAAAGATATGGAGTATGAGACAATAGAGTTGTGTCCCTGATTTGCAAGCACATAATAAAGAAATTTATACCATCAAATGGAGTTCAACAGGACCAGGAACAAACAATCCGAATGCCAACCTCAGCCAGTGTATCCTTTGATTTTACTGTTCGTTATGGGCTGTGGACCTGGGCATCTGCAGCCACACTTTGACAAAATACCAAGAGCCTGTGTATGGTGGGGCCTTCAGTCGTGATGGCAGGCACCTGCTGAGCAGCTCCTTTGACAAATGTGTGCACATCTGGAACAGGCATACTGGTACCCTAGTTCATAGCTATAGGGGAACAGGTGGAATATTTGAGGTTTGCTGGAAGGTAGCAGGAGACAGAGTTGGAGCCAGTGCATCATATGGTTCAGTTTGTGTACTAGACCTATGGAAATAGTGCTACTAGTTGGAAGCCATGGGCCACCTATGAATCTGTACATAGCCAGAATGACGGTCCCTGGCCTATGTACTGCTCTAGTCCCACTAGAACCACGACCAGTCCACCACAGCCAAATCTAAAAGAAACCTCTACATACACTGTACAGAAACAAAGCAAAATTACACCCTGAAGAGGATGATAGAGTTTTTTCACAGCTTGTGAATCCTCTTCACCAAGTGATGGCATCTTATCTGCTATGCTCCCAAATAGCATTTAGAAGTTTGGGATATGAAAAGCAGAAGAGGAAAGGAAGGAGACGATATAAAAGCACATCGTGCATGCACCAAATTAGGAGACAAATGGCAGCTTTCCCTCCCCCTTCTCCTCCCCCGATCTAATCAATATGATGGATCATATTCTTTTTTTTTTAATTTCTCTTAATAGTTGAGCAGTTTATGTATACAGAGAAAATGGATGTATGTAAATATACAGCCATGGCTTGCTTCTTGCTTTTCAAATATTCTTCTTGGTTTTTACAGATGCAAGAAGTAAAGGAGTAACTCTTTTTTATTGTTTACTTGTTTTTATTTTTCACCTTTTAAACATAAAAAATTCTTTCAAAAATATTTTAATGCATTCTTCTGAGGAGGCCAAGTGACGGTTGGTTCATTCTGTGACTCTCAGAGCACATTTTCCATTGGTTGTGTATTGGGGTGAGGGATGATTTAAAAAAAAATCTAAAATGTGACATTGGTCATAATAAGCAAGAAAGTACATTATTTGCAAAGGATATTCTGCTCTGGTTTTTTCTGGTGGTGCAGCTGAAATGCAGAAGTTTCTTATTTGGGACATATTTTTGCCAAACAAGAATCAAAGGACACAAATTTTTTAGTTATTATTTATTATTATATTTCAAAATTTTAAAAAGTATAAATACAAGAGTTGCATTTTTTAAAAAATCTAGTTGCTTCAAGACCATAGCTAATTATGGTTTAGTTGTGCACCATTGTGAAAAGGAGCAAAGTAGCTTTCTGAGGGTTTTTTTGTTCTGTATTTTAAGAGATGAAAATCTTCCTGGACGAGGTTTATTAGCTTCTACCAGGAGTATCCATCGTATGTGTAAGAGCTCTGATTTATAATGTAACCAAATTCCAGTATTAAAAAAAAATCTCTCATGTCAATTTTCTTTATATAAATCAAAATATCTTTGGCATATTTTTGATGATACTGCCATTATGTGGCAAAATGTTTACTACCTTAGTTTCAGAAGAAATCTTTACAACAGAAGACTTGCTTTAAGGTGTATTTAAATAGCAGTGATTCAGTTTCTTAAAAAAAATACTTGCACTAATATCTCTGTTGCTTTGATTCTGCAGTTTATTATAACTTTGGCTATGTATTTTCAAGTATAAGTAGGTGTAAGCTATTTTTTATTAATCACTACTATATTGTCCTTTAGTCTATTTACAATATCAAGTATTTTTCTCAACAGATAGCAAACTTTTGTTTTGCTCATGTGACTAGGGCATACCAAAATTTCTTTTGTAAATTCAGCACATTTTGTTTGTGTGTTCTGTTGAAAGGAGTCACTTCATGTTTCATGCCAGATTCCAAGGCTATAAATTTCAAAGAGTATAGTTGTTAAAATTTATGCAACAGATGTTTTAATTAAGGAATGGCTTCTATCACAGAACTTTGCAAAGTTAACCACTTTGTAACATTATTTCAATCACTAATAATTTTGTGATTATTATTACTTTAAAAAAGTTAATCTACTTTGTTCTTCATTTAGGCATAAATTGATTTAATCCAAATAATGCAGCTTTTTTGCCCTTGATTTTCTGCTATTTTTGCAAACTAATGTGACTTGAAGCAAATCTTCATTTTGCTAAGGTAGGATAGCATTGGCCTTTGGTAAAGTGAATACACTTAATTCCACATTTATTGCTCTATGTACCCCATTATTAGTAGGGAATCTATTCTAAATCACAGCATTTTTAAAAATTCCTATCCAGAAAGGTAGTTATTCATCACGGTTGTATGCCAGCTCTTTAAAATAATTATCTTGTGAGTTGTGTAGGAAATCTCACGGACTATCTAGCACTGGAACATCCTGTTTTTATTGATGGAGGTATTTGTCTATGGCTGACCTCTGTTGTTGTTAAAAAAAAAAAGTAAAAAAAAAAAAATCTGTGCAATAATTTTTAAATGTGCTCCTAGGAATAGACTCAAATGTTTTGAATATGTTTAAGCTGTGTTTTCCTTTAGCAGTGCGTTTGTCAATTGCACTGAATTTAAATCTGAAAATCAGAAATGATTATTGATAGTACTTTTGTATTTTGGTATGGACAATTTATTCATTTGCGTACAGTTATTGACTGTTTTTTTCAGCCAATTATAAAAAGATAGTCAGGGAACTCTGCAATATGGCTGCCAGAATAGATAGCTATATTTTTATGCTAGTGTCACTTTTCCTTTTCTGATCTTTGGCTATTTTCCTTACAAAAAAACCATCCCTAATAAGAATCCTCCGCAGTTATAAATACAGAGTTTTATTACCCTGCAGTCCCGTCTCACCAGGAGATATCCATGTAGTAGGCCTGGGCTCTTAATGAATAGTGGATTATTTATTTATTTTTGCTGTAGTTCTCAATATCATCATTTGCTGATACACCATGATTCTGCTCCTAAGCTGTTTAAAAAAAAAAAAGTCTACAGCATAAATGTACTGGCCAGAGACTAAGTTTCACAGCCTTGTGAAAGTACTGTATTTATGGAGTTCCTGGTTTGTTTGTTTGATCCCTCCACCCCCCCCCCCATATTTTCCCCAAGGGTTATAACTGAAATGTTAGTAGTTCTTCTAGGAGAATATGATCACACTATGATTGGAATAGGGTTACATTTTAGTATAAACTACACTGATGAATTTGTTATCGTGGGGAAGGAGCTGAAAGCTTGGGGGACTGATTGGTTAAAGGAGAAAGTAAAGCAAGACAGATTATCATGTTTCCCATTCATTCCTAAAGCTTACACAGGAATTGCATTGTTCATATCCATGTAGGGAAGGAAGCCATGTTTTCATGTGTTTGTTCCCTTTTCTATTTATGTGGATCAGGTCCCATTATTGACTTTTTGATGTATTTTAGACCACGATAAATTTTACGTAGGTCTTAGGTTATTGTTGATAATCCAGTTGTGATGAGCAATTCTCTAGAGTTAGATGTGATTTAGGATAAAACATCTTTTACAAATGCTAAAAGTGCTTCTCTTTGTGGTTTGACAACTAATTATGGTGCAAAATGCAGGAATCACCAGATGGAAGGAGTACAGGAAGGTTTCTTGCTTTTTGACATGTACAAATGTCAAGAGAAAGGCCAAAGATTTGTGCTGATCTAACTGCACTTTTAAAGCACTCTTTTTTTTTTCTTTCCCTGCTTTATTTAAAAATAGATTATTTAATGAGAAATGACTGTTTTTAAGGAGCTACCTTTGTTTAGGTAGTATGGTTTGGTTGAGGGTATAATTATAATTGTGGAATAGACAGACCTGAAGGGTGATATGTGTCCAGGTCTCTGCAGAGGGATTCTGTGTGAATTACATGGAGCTGACGTGGGAAGAGGGGAATTGGGGTTTCACTAAATGAGCTGAAATGATGTCTCAAATATTGTTCAGTGCCATTTGCTCAATTAGGAGCAATGCTCCTTTCTCTCAGCTTACGGCAATTCATGTTTCTCTGCATATCCTGTGTTCTGCTCTAGTATGTTGCAGATAGTACTTAGGTGACAGATACATGCATACTAATAGGAGGTCACATCTGAAAGTTCCCGGGAAATCCTTTCTTTGGCAGACCAACACCGTGGCATGACAGCACATGCCCATATTTAGGAAACAACAGTAAATCAATGGGAGACCCTGAAAGTTTTCTCTTGGGTCAAAAGAGGTGGAAGGTGGGGAGGGAAGTTGGGAATGACCTTTTCTTCCAGTGATAGCTCTGAAGTATCACAATTCAGTATCAAGAATTTCTTTCTTAAACATAAATATGGTTAAAGGTAGAGAAAAGAATTTTTTAAATGAGAAGTTTAAGTTATGTTGGTTTTTTGTGGGTTGTTTTTTTTTCCATACACTGATTTAGAGATAGGGCATCTTAGATCAGTAGTATGAGGCGGTATAGCATTCTGTTTCTGCCTCCAAGTTTACAATGTTGATGCAGGGTGATGACTTGGGGCTTGTCTTTTTTTCCTAGTAAACTATTCCGTAATTTTTTTTGGAATTTATGGATAAGTTCAGGAAAACATTCGGCATGTGGTATCTAGTCCAGTGTACTTATCCATTTCTTTATTTTTCTTTTCTTTTTTGAAGGCTGCATTCTGTGCTTATATAATCCTTGAATACAGAAGTAATTTTTTTTCTTCTCCTGACTTTGACGTTGTAATTTTAATGGTTTAATTTTAATTTCACAAATCTTTTGGGTCTAATTCTGTTGAGTTTACCCATAGCACTGGATTCAAAGGTCTGCATCATTTCTTTAGTTATCCAGTTAACTGACAACTGTTTGTCAAAGTGTAAAGCAGCCCATGACAGTTGTTTGTACTTACTTAAAGACTTTTATCCAGTTTTCATGATTATTGTCAAAGGAAGACAGAAAGAGATGTTCTAGGCTGTCCTGGACCATGTGAGTTACACTGAGGATGTATTTTGGTTCCATATCACAATGTCCCCATCCGTCCAAGGCAAATGTCCATATTATAGTTTCCATTTGCATTGTTTGCTTTGGCAACTGTAATTTGAATCAGATCTGAAAGAGGTCCAGAATAAAATATATTTTGATATTAAAAAATTAAAAGAATTCATCAGTTTGATGATTTTTAAAAATATTATATAAAAATGTTATTTCACATATAACATGATCATACACTATGCAATGTATATAAAGAACTTTTGAGGGTCCCTTGAATAGCAAGGACAGTCAATATTTAAATTAATTCAGGTGATTCACTGGAAGGTCAAATACTGAAGCTGAAGCTTAAACACTTTGGCCGCATAATGAGAAGATAGGACTCACTGGAAAAGACCGTGATGTTGGGGAAGATTGAAGGCAAAAGGAGAAGGGGGTGGCAGAAGGTGAGATGGATAGAGAGTGTCATAGAAACAATGAATATGAACTTGGACAAACTTTGAGAGATAGTGGAGGATAGAAGAGCGTGGCATCCATGGAGTCATGAAGAGTTGGACACAACTGAATGACTGAACGACAAAAATAAAATATGATTTTCAAATATGATAATCATTATGTATATTAACAGAGTCACAGAAATAGGTGTTCATCTAGCTTGGGCTTTGAGGTCTCCAATGAGTGGGAACCTATTACCTCTTAGGGCAGTCCATTCCACTTTTAGATAGATCTAATTGTTAGGAAGTTTTTTTCTAACATCAAGCCTAAATTTTCCTTTTTTGCAACTTCTAAAAATTCTTTTTTTCTTCTGCCTTCTAGAGCCCAATTCCTCTTCGATATCATAACCTCCTGAATACTTGAGCAAGGTTCCCAACACTCCCCTCAATCTTCTCTTTTCCAGACTAAACATTCCCAGTTCCTTCAATTTATCTTCACGTGACTTGGCTTTCACCATCCTGATTGCTCTTCTTTGAACATATTCTAGCTGATCAGGATCCTTTAAAAACTGGTGCAGAAGTGAATAAAATACTCTAGATATGGTCTGACCAGGTCAGAATACAGTAAGATGACCACATCTTAAATCTGTGCCTTGTTTAATGCAGTCCAAGATCACTTTTTTTTTGGTTGTCACATCACAGGGCTGGCTCATATGGATCTTGTAGAGCAATAAAATCCCCAGTCTTTTCCAGAAAAAACTGCAATTTGACCATGGCTTCCCTATCCTGCATTTTTAAAGTCGGTTCTTTGAATTCAAATGTAAGACATGCCTATGAATTTCATCCTTTTTAATTCAGTCCAATGCTAAAGCCCTTGGTTCTTGAAGTGTGGCCTGGGAACTCCTGGTGATCCCCAAGACACTTTCAGGGGACCCTTGTGATAAAAACTATTTTGATAACACTACTAATATATTTAAATTTTGAATACTGTGTAATCCACATAAACGAAAGCTCTTTGGGGGAATTTTCAATAATTTTTAAGAGTGTAGAGAGGTCCTGATGCCAAAAAGTTTGAGAGCCATTGATCTAGGCTGTAAAGATCTTTTTTGGATTCTGTCATTGAGTGTCATAGTTATCCACCTCAGTCTGTGTCATCTGTTAATTTCATGTGCATGCCATCTATTTCTTCATCCAAATTACTGATAAAAAGCAGATTCCTGAGACCCCTCACCGGACACCTTATGTTGTGTTAAAAATAAAACATCAACAATTACTCTTTTAGTATAGCTATTCATCAGTTCTAAATCCAATTACTATATCTATATGATCATCTCATCCATGTCTCTCAGTTTTCTGTTAAGAATTGTAAGAAACTTTATTAAATATTTTCCTAAAATGTAGGTAAATTATATCTACATCATTTAATTTTAATGAAAATTAAACAATAACTTAATCATAATGGCTGTGATGATAATAATCATTTTAATGTGTTAATCCAATCTAAAAAGAAATAAAGTTAGCCTGACATGACTTGTTCTTGATGAAGCCATGCTGGCTCTTTTCACTACCCATTCTTTTCTTCTATGATCCATTCTAGAATTTCTCTAGGAACTGAAGTTATGTTCACTGCTATAGTTTGCAGATTTGGTTTTCTTTCTTTCTTTTTCTTTCTTCCTTTCTTTCTTTCTTTCTTTCTTTCTTTCTTTCTTTCTT
>NW_020954587.1:11962129-11985825 GCF_900497805.2 Vombatus ursinus | reverse complement strand
CTTTCTTTCTTTCTTTCTTTCTTTCTTTCTTTCTCTCTTTCTTTCTTTTTTTTTTTGAAAATTGCCAGAACAGGTGCCTGCCCTCTTCTACCTCTCCTGTTTTCCATGAGCTTTAGGTGTCACTGTCAGTCCCTCAGTAACTGCAGCTGCCAGTTTTCAGGACCCAAGGATATGATTCACTTAAGACAGGTGCATTGAATTCATCAAGGGCAACTAGTATTGTCTCCTCACTTAGCTCAGGTATCAACTTTCCATTATCTAGTTTTGTTCTGATACTTCCAGTGTAAGGTTCATATTCCTTAAATGAGAAAATAGAAGCAAAATAAGCAAATAAATGAGCAGTTCTGCCATTTTCTGCTGTCATTTTTCATGATCTTGTCCACCCCAGTGGTCTTACTCCTTCTTTTTCCTTTCCTTTTTCCCAATGTAGGTTTAAATAAAAATATCAAAACCCTTTTTGTTGTCCTTAGTTAACTTCTTTGGCCAGCCTCAGATTAAAAAGCTTTAGCAGTCTGGGCACTATTTTTATAGGACCCTTCCACAGTATTATATTTATACTCTTTTCTTTATTTTTGCTTTCATCTGGGCAAGTTAAAGTCTAATTTCCTTTGTGAGTACCTTTTCTGTCCTCATCAGTTTCTTGACACAACATTGTCTTTTCCTCCCCACTGAAATTCTTTCTCTTTGTGTCACTAGAATTTCATTCTTGAGTTTTCTATCCCCTCCCTCTGGGGGGAGTGGGAAAGGGCTGGGTTGACTTTACCTGCAGAATTTTAGTACATAGGATCCTATCTATCTTTTCTTTAAATCTTTTGAAATTCAATTTTCTAAAATCTAGAGTCAATAACAGACTATGCCCAGCTTTGCTCTCCTCTGTCTCCTTCTCTAGGTACCTTCTGCCCAAGGTACTCATTATTTCTACCCTGGCATCCTTCTCTTCAGTGTTAGAATCAAAATGGAATTTTCTCTTGGTTTCTCCACTTTTTGAAGGTTGAGGGATAGAGAGAAAGAGAAAGAGGCAGAGAGACAGAGAGAGACAACTAGAGGACAACTAGACAGAGAGAGGGGGAGAGAGTTAGAAGAGTGAGAAACAGAGGCAGAGATACAAAGAGACAGACAGATTGAGGGTGGAGTGGGGGACAAAGGAGGAGGTACCATGCTACATGAGTATATAGTCTATTAAATTTAACAGGGTAGTTCTAACACTACCCTGTTTGCTTCTGAACTTCCTTTTGCTTTCTTCCCTATATTTTTAAAAATATTTAATCGATGTTCTTTCTTTTCTTTTCTTCATTTTGGTATCACTATAACTATCCTTTTCCAAATCACCCCCCCCCAAATTAAAGTTCTCCCTTGTAATAACTAAATATATTCAAACAAAATACGTTCACATAATGGCCATATCTGGAAATGTATATCTCATTCTGTACCTCTACTATTATCTCTCTGCCAGGAAGTGGGAGATATGACTACTTACTGGTCTTCTGGGGTCCTCATTGGTCATTTGCATTGCGCATAGTTCTTAAATCCTTCAAAGTTGTTTTCCTTTATAATGTTACAGCGATTTATAAATTGCTCTCCTGATATCTGTCTACTTCACTCTGCAAAAGTTTATACAAGTCCTCCCAGGTTTTTATGAATTCCCCACTCATAATTTTTAACTGCCCAACAACATTCCTTTATATTCAAATAATTTAATTTGTTTAACTATTCTATAATTTATGGGAACCCAATGTATTTCATGTTCCTCATCTCCTATTACTCAGATGCTTCCTGCCAGTATTTCCTCCTTTACCCCTGTTTCTCTTGAAGAGGTGGTCCTCTTTGCTAAAGCAAACCTCTCTACACACATGAGTAATCCTATTTCACTCAATATTCTCCAGAAGATTGCTCTTCTATCAAATTTACTTTCTCACTATCCTGTCTACTGGCTGTTTCCTATTGCCTATGAACATCCAGGTGTCTCCTCTACCCTCAAAAAACCCCTCACTTCATCCCTCCATCTCTACTAGCTATCACCCTTCATCTCTTCCTTTTGTGACTAAACTCCTTGAGAAGGCCATCTACAGTTAGTGCCTCCACAACCTCTCCTCTCAACCTCTTCTTAACTCTTTGTAGCCTGCTTCTGACCTCATCATTCAACTAAAACTATTCTCTTCAAAGTAACTAGTGGTTTTTTTTATTGCCAAATCTAATGGTCTTCTCTCAATCTTCATCTTTCTTAAGTCTTCATAGTCTTTGATGATGGCAATGTCCTTCTCCTTGATATTCTCTTCTCTCTAGGTTTTCCTAACACTGCCTTCTCTCAGTTCTCTTCCAATTGCTCCTTCTCTCTCTCTTTTGCTGGATCTTCATTCATGTCATGCCTACTAACTGTAAGTATCTCCCAAGGCTCTGTCCTGCGCCCTCATCACTTCTCCCTCTACTATTTTAGTTAGTAATCTTATCAGCAACCATGGTTTCAATTATCATCTCTATGCACCTGATGCTCAGATATACTTGATCAATCATAATCTTTCTCTGGACCTCTAGTCTTGCATCTTCAACTGACTGTTAGACATCTTAAACTAGATGTCTCATAGACATCTAAAACTCAACATGTTCAAAACCAAACTTATCATCTTTTCCCCCAAACTCTCCTTCCCTCTTCCTAAATTCCCTTTTACCCTTGAGGGTACCACCATCCTCACAATCACTCACACTCACAACCTAGATGTCATTCTTGGCTCCTCACTTTCTTTTAACCTCAAATCCCATCAAAGTCTTGTAATTTCTGCCTTTGTTAGAGCTTTCATACATGTCCCCTTCTTTTCTCTGACACTAAAACCACCTGGTCCTGGCATTCATTTCTTCAGGATTGTAATGACATGCTGGTTGGTGTCCCTGCCTCAAGTCTCTCTCTATCCCAAAGCATTCTCTGGTTGTCTGTCAAATTGATCTTCCTAAAACACAAATCTGACCATGTTATCTCTTTTTCAATAAACTCCAACAACTCCCTATCTTCTTCAGGCTCTATTACAAAATCCTGTGTTTGGATTTTAAAACCCTTTTTAACCTGACCTTTCCTACCTTTCCAGTCTCCTTAACACCTCACTGTCTTCCATATGGTCTACAATCTAGTGGCACTGATCTCTTTGATGTTCCTCAAAGAAGACACTCCATCTCTAGACTTTGAGCATTTTTACTATCTATCTCCTCCACATTTGTCCCCCCCTCATGCTCCTACAGCTCCAGTCCTGTTGTCCTTAAAGTTATCCTTAATGTTGTCCTTAAAGTTGTCCATGGTTGTGTCTTGGGGCTTCTTCAAAGGAGATGTCTTTCTTTGAACCCTTAGCCCTTATCACAATGCTTGCAAACAGGAGGCACTTAATAAATGATAATTGGGGACTTCTTTGGTACAAAAAAAATGTTTCTATAACTATTTTTGTACAAATGGATCCTTTCTCTCTTTCTTTAATTTCATTAGATTATATGCCTAGTAGTGATATTAATGGTCCAAAGAGAATTACAGTTTAGAGCTTTCTGTGTATATTTCTCAATATCGCAAAATTCACAGCTCTACCACCAGTGCATTTGTGGACCTGTCTACCCATAGCTTCTCCAACAATTGTAATCTTCCTCTTTTGATCTCCTTATCAATATGATGAATGTGAAGTTGTTTTGCTTTGTAATTCTCTTACTTGTAATTTTGAGAATAGTTTTCCATGTAGTTGTTAATACCGTTGGAAAACTGACTGTCTATATATTTTTGACCATTTATTGAGGAATGGTTGTTGTTTTTCTATGTTTGTATCAATACCCTTATAAACTTTGAATATTAGACCTTTATTAGAAAAATTTGTTGTAAGGATTTCCTCTCACTTAATTGTTTCCTTTCCAGTTATAACTGCATTTTGATTTTATTTGTGTAATTCATCCCCCTCTCCCCCCCAAAATTTTTTGAGGTCATCAGGATTGTTTATGGTATGGCCTTTTACATTTAGATACAGAAACTTATTGTGGTATATAGCAGAGATGTTGGTCTAAACCCAATTTCTGCCAATCATCTTTCCAATTTTCTGAGCAGTTTCTGTCAAGTAATGAGTCCTTATCCAAGTAGCTGCAATCTAAGTATTTATCAAACGCTGTGATACTCGAATCTACTACTATTAGGCTCTCATCCTTCCTAATTTATTTTCATTATTTCCTTGGAGATTCTTGACCTTTTGTTCCTTTAAATGAACTTGGTTATTATTTTGTCTAGTTTCAAAAAGTAATCCTTTGGTAATTTTAATTGTATGACTCCTAATCTATAAATTAATTTATGTGATATTATAATTTGTATCATATTGGCATAGCTCAACCATTAGCAATTATTATTTCTCTAAATATCTGCCTGTTTTTATTTCTGTGTTTTATAGACACACCAAAAGAATATTACATGAATTTGCATTTATATAATTCTTTTTTTTTCCTTGGCAATTGGGGTTAAGTGAGTTGCCCAGGGTCACACAGCTAATATGTGTCAAGTGTTTGGTGGGAGGCTGGATTTGAACTCGGGTCCTCCTGACTTCAGGGCCAGTGCTCTATCAACTGTGCCACCTCGCTGCCCCTCATATGATTCTTATGGTGTGTCTTGGTATTTGGATCCCTAGATATTTTATACTTTCAGTAGTTATTTTTTTTCTTTTTTAAAAATTTATTTATTTATTTTTAGTTTCCAACATTCACTTCCACAGGATTTTGAGTTCCAAATTTTCTCCCCATCTCTCCCCTCCTCCCCCACCCCATGACAGTGTACATTTTGATTACCTCCTCCCCCAATCTGATAGTTGCTAGAGAATTAAAAAAAAATATTTAATTTAGGTGAAGTTGCAATGAAAATAAATTTTTTGATAGACAAAAAAATATTTTCCTTTGCTAAAGTGTAGCCAACTAGGTAAAAATAGGTTGTGTGTTACAAATATAGAGCAGTTATAATTGAGTTATGAAAGGCTGGTAATTTTGTCAGTGGTGGAATGGGCTGTGTGTTTTAAAGTATGATATGTTTTACAAGTATTAGCCCCCAAAAGCAAGTCAATTATGACAAGTGGATCTACTCCCATATTCTTTATAGCTCTAGAGATTTTCAGTTATTCCTATAGTAGTTTGCCTGCAGGGACTGGTGATTGAAAGGATTCAAATATCTAAAAGTTGTTTGGCCACACAGGCAAAAAAATGTTTTCTTTAGACTCAGAGGCAGCTGTTAATCACTGCACACTTGAAAGTAAATCTTCAGTGAACTTCTCCCCTCCCATTAGAGTAAAGCACAGGATCTGGGTTCCTGGAAGGAGTTGCTTCCTGTTGGGACTCCTACCAGCAAAGCATCTTTGCAGGCATCCTGCATGCAATACTGTTGGAGCTCTGCAGCACCCTGAGAAACCTTGATCCTTTCCACCCATGCTTCCAATTTCAGCTGCTCCATCAAGTGTTGCATGAGGCTAAGGCTAGAAGACATACTACAGGGCATTAGGTAATCATTATTAATCCCTCTGTGACTACCTCTTATATAAGCCAACAGTAATTTCAAATTAATGATCACCTTCAAATTTTTCTAAACTCTCTTTGCCAGATTTAATATTTAGCCTTATTCACAAGTCCAAACTCCTCCAGCTTACACATCCACACCCCACACACACACACATTACTCTCTCTTTTTTTTTTGATTCAAGTCCTTCTTCCATCTCCCATTTCCCCCTTACAACCTTCTACTACAGAAGCAAAAAATAGTTCTATAGTTCTACTTCATACGCTAATAATTTGATCACCTATTCCCTAGTCAATGGATTTTTGAATAACAAATCCAATATGGCACAGTGAAAAGAGCACAGGGCATGGAATCAGAAGACTTGGATTCAACGCTTGACTCTTGTTTTTGTTCGGTCCTTTAGTTGTATCCTACTCTTCATGACCCCATTTGAGGTTTTCTCGGCAAAGATACTAGAGTGGTTTGCCATTCCCTTCTCCAACTCATTTTACAGATAAGGAAACTGAGGAAAGTGGGGTTAAATGGCTTGCCCAGGGTCACACAGCTAGAAAGTATCTGAGGCCAGATTTGAACTCAGGGAGATGAATCTCCCTGACTCTAGACCCAGTACTCTATCCAGTATGGTGTCACCTAGCTACCCCTAATCCTGACCCTATCACTTAACAAGTGTGGCCTTAATTAAGTAGCATTACATCTTTTAGCCTGTTTCCTCACACATTAAAATAAGAGGATAGAACTAGGTGATCCCTAAATTCCCTTCCAGCTTTAACTTCCTCTGATATCTTTGCATAAAAATGGAAGTCTCTAAACTAAGTAAACAGAATCTTAGTTTAGTTTCTAATGATTGTTGAAAGGGCAGGAAATGGTATAGTACTAATCATTATTAGCATTCCAATCACGAGCTCTTTATATTATATTTGAGAGCACCTTAAGTAATACTGTGAAACATTTTTGAGGCATATATTTTTCAAAAGTTCAGTCTTACTAAAAGTGATGAGTGATGAGGCACGGCTTATTAAAAGAATCTGAAAGAAGGATGACCCAGTGATGATTTTCGTCCTGTGCTTCTTTTAAATTCTCTTGTAATTTTAACTTCTTACGTAACACCTTAGTTTTACAGTCATTTATGCTGATTGCTAATAAGAACTTTGCTCATCTATTCCTTTGATTTCCATTGGTGTCAGCAGACAGTTCTCTTGACTACTACTACCCTCTGCTAGTGGGGAAAGGGAGCAGAAATTTTGAAATGTGACTTTGAGACCACAGTTTGCAAGTGGATATTCTACCTTTGGTTAATTGTCTTCCTGATTTTCAGAGAAAGTGAGTGTCACTTCAACCTCTTGCTGAAAGCATGAAGATGAGCATCCCTATAATTATATTTAAGAAAGGTGAAGACAAGGTAGATCACCAGCCTTCTGGAAAGTTAGCGTTAGTGGTTTATCATGGCTAATCTTCATTGTCTAAAATCAGTTTCCTCATCTGTAAAATGAGCTAGAGAAGGAAATGGCAAACCACTCCAGTATCTTTGCCAAGAAAACCCCAAATGGGGTTAGAAACAATTGGACATGAATGAAATGACCAAACAACAACAACAAAAAGTTAAAGACAAGTTAGTTTGGGAAGGAGGGTTTTAGCATTGGGGAAGGGGTCAAGAAAGGCATTTAGAAGAAAGCAACACAAGTTGAAAGAAGAAAGAGGTTCAGTGAGGAAGAGGTGAGGAGGGAATGCTTTCCAGAAATGGAAGGTGATCAGTGAAAAGGCTAGGGGTAGCTAGGTGGTGCAGTGCATAGAGCTCCTGCCTTGGAGTCAGGAGGACCTGAGTTCAAATCTGGTCTCAGACACGACATTTAACTAGCTGTGTGACTCTGGGCAAGTCACTTAACCCCGACTGCCTTGCAAAAAAAAAAAAAGGCTGATTTGGCTAGATTAGAGAACATGAAAGTGGGAGCTGGGAGGAACCTGGAAAGATAGGTAGGAACCAGACTATGAAGAGCTTTAGAGGTTAAACAAAGGTTATATGTGATCTTAGTGGCAATAGGGAGCCAATGGAGTCTCCTGAATAGAGGAGAGACACGGTCAGATCTGTACTGTAAATCACTGTGGTGGCCATGTGGAGGCTTCTGCTTCATTCTAGAGTTGAGAGAGACTTGAGGTAGGGAGACAATTTAGGAGGTTGAAATAATCTAGAAAAGTGGTGATAAGGATCTGAACTAAGAGGTGGTAGTGGTTGGAGTAGAAAGAAAGAGTTGGCAGCAAGAAATGCTACAGATGTAAAAACAGGAAGATATGGCAAATGATCGACTATGTGGGATAAGAAAGAGTGAGAAGTTGAGTTTGACACAAAAGTTATAAATTTGAGAGACTGGAAGAATGGTAGTCTCTTTGACAGAAATAAGGAAGTTTGGAAGGAGATTTTCTGAGGATTTTATTTGTGGTACTGGTCTGTCATATGCTTTGTTTAGAGTTGCTTTGGCTATCCATATAAGATTAAAGGATAAAAAAAAATTTCCTGAAAGTTTTTTTTACCATTTTAAGCAAAAAATAAATAAATTAAAAGTGTTGGGCAATGTAGTCTTTAAGCATTGGACCTGAAGTCAGAGAACTGGTCTATAGCCTTAGCTCTTCTACTAAATAGCTATGCGACTATGGATAAGTCATTTTACTTCTTTTTTCCCTTATTTCCTCACCAGTGAAATGGGGAAAATAATCAAACTACCTTATAAGGTTGTCTAAAATAAAATGAGAGAATATATAACATAAGTAACAGTGAATTAGACAAGTCTGACACTTGTTGCCTTTTGAGGGGAGCTAAGTCACTTAAGACTCTGGGACTTATAATTTTCCCAGCCCAGGGAGAGATAAGGCTTGCTTTGAAGAGTATGAGGGACAGAAGATGCACAAGCCAGTGGATAGCAGAGTCTGAGAAGAGTGGTGTTGAGCATACACAGGCTCCAGCAAATTGGCCAATGTCTTCATCCACCAGCAGCAAGCAGTTTAATAGTAACCAAAGTGTGAGACAAGCCTGAGAGTTGATGAAATTTCCCCTGGAAGATAAAACAGCAGCCTGGTGGATTCTCCTTCCCACTCTATTTCCTCCCCCATCCTCTTTTCCAACTAGAAGGGAACAAGTTTTTATTAATTGTCTACTATGTGCCACCTATGCTAAGCACTTGCTATTATTCCTATCTTACAATTGAGGAAACAGAGGCAGACAGAAGTTAAATGACTTGTCCAGCGTCACACATGGAAGAGACAAGATTTAAAATCCTAAATGTGTTTCTTTTGGTTACAATTATTCATAAAGATACAGTTGTTCTTTACTGTTTTGTCTTTAAACTCAGAGTGGAAATGAGGAAATAGCACTGGTTATTTGATTACAAGTATTTTTACAGTTTCTGATCTGGTGTCCAGAGTTGGCCTGCAGACTCATAGTATTTATTATTATTTTATTAGTTACTATTTTAGCGGGGCATAATTATTTTATTAATAATCTTAATTAATGAGCTTTCAAAAATGGCAGAGAAAAAGAACTCAGGATTCTGTAGATCAATTACTCTGGGTTAAAAAACTGAGCTTATCTGATATCCCTAGCAGCTTTGAACAAAGGTGGTTTGGACACATCTACCCCTTTTAACTTCTGGAAGGGGGACAGAGGTTACAAGGGCTGTAGCCAGAGAGAAGAAAACACCCAAAGCCAAGCCCTGTGGGCCAAGACAAGAGTGTTCTGAAAGATTTTCTTCCCATCACTTTCTGAAGGGAGAGAGAAGTCCTCCTTCTGGCAATACATAAAATAAAACATAATGCTTAAAAATGCTGAAAGAATTCATAATGAAATAGGTAGAGAGTAGATACTGGAGTCAGGAAGACACGAGTTAAAGTTTTACCTCTGTACAGACTAGCTGTGGGACTCTTGGAAAGTAACTGAATTCAAGGCAACTTGTAAGACTTTCTAAGTTGCGGGACAATTTCTAGACTACATGGGAGATCCCTACTACATCAATGAAATAACAGCTCTAGACAATAAACAAATAAATGAAAACATTATACAAATGAGAGAATAATCTCATATGATGCCATCAAGTCTCTTTTTTCTACACAAGTTCTAGGCATCAGTCTAAAGTTTGACATGATCTCGAAAGATATCAGATAATTTTCCTCTTCCCCCACCTTTATTTTTATTAATTGGTTCTTTTTATGGTAAGAATCTAATATAGATCTGCTCTTAACTCACTCACCTGGAGAAATTAGGTTTTCCTTCTCTCCCCTCCCCCCTCATTGGAAAATACTGAAATATTCTCATCTGTAAAATGTGGGAATTGGCCTGGAGTACCTCTAAGGTTTTATCTAGCTCTAACATTCTGTGATTTACTTTGCTAAATGTACTCACTTTCTTTTTCATCCTACACCTCAGTACCATCTTAATCATGTCAATGTATAGATCTGATTATGTCATTTCAATGCTAACAAATCTTCAATACCTCCCTATTGAATAAAATTCAAACTCTTTAGACCTCTACAATCTGGCTCCAACTTACCTTTCCAGGCTTAGCTCAAGCTTATGATTTAGGCAAAGCAGATCATTTGTTCTCTCTTCTAGACACATCCCACCATTTCTTTTTTACATGCCTTTTGCTCCTGTCATTCACTGTGACTGAAATTACCTCCCTATGTCCCCATCTCTACCTGTCAAAATCTTAGCCATCGTTTAAGACCCAGGTCATGTGCTAACTCCCCTCCAAATTAGAAATCACTTCCTACTTGGATCTTTCATAGTATTTTTATCTTTCCTTATTCATTTATACCACCATTTGGTGCTAGAGTTGATCTTGTATTTGTCATATCCCTCCTATTAAATTAAAAGCTTTTTTTTGTGACAGGGAACATGTCTTATTCATCCCTCTATTTCACTCAGCAACTAAAATTGTGCACTGCAATTGGTAAATACTCAATTAGTGTTTATTGATTTGAATACCAAGTACTGTTCAGCTCTGACATTTCAGAGTTCTAAGGAATAATGCTTCAGAGAAGACAATTGTTTATGCATTTTCTGTTTTCTTGAATCACTGTGACAGTAGAAGGTGATCTATTTTTCCGTTGATAATTTCCTCAACGTGACTTTAAGTTCTTTCAGGACTGGGATTGTATCTTATTCATCTTTGCATCCTTTAGGTCTTGGAACAGGAGGAGCTTAATAAAGTCTAGTTGTTCATATATAACTAAGTTATGAGAAAAATGAAAAAAAAAGATTTTGAAGTTGAAAGTCACTGTCTTTCATTTATTTCCAGTCTGTACATTGTTGCCTGAGCTTCCATACAATGCTCTTGTTTTGAATCCCATCCAAGTAGAGTTATAGGATAGGCATGGTGAAATGTGGGCAAAATTAGAGACAAAGTTTTTTTCAGTTAAACATCCTCATATCTATCAACTACTTGTCCTGTTTACTATATAGTACTTTGAAAGATCTTATAAAGGATTTTCTATAACTAAAAGTTATAGAGTCAACCCTCTGTTAGTCTTTTTTTAAGCTTTTAGTAGTAGTTTATTTTTTCCAAATTACATGTCAAGACAATTTTTAGCATTCATTTTTACAAGATTTTGAGTTTCAAATTTTTCTCCCTCCCTCCCCTCCCCTCTTTCTAAAATGGTAAGCATGATGTAGGTTATGCATGTGCCATCATGTAAAAGTATTTCCATATTAGTCATAGTTGTGAAAGAAGAAACAGATCAAAAGGGGAAAAAAATGAAAAAGAATAAAGTAAGTAAAAAAGTATGCTTCAATCTGCATTCAGAGTCCATCAGTTGTTTACCTGGATGTGGATACCATTTTCCTTCATGAGTCCCTCATGCTTGTCTTGGATCATTGTGTTCCTGAGAAGAGCTGAGTCATTCATAGTTGATCATCACACAGTGTTGCTGATACTGTGTACAATGTTTTCTTGGTTCTGCTCATTTCACTTTTCAACCATTAGTACAAATCTTCCCAGGTTTTTCTGAAATCTGCCTGCTTATCATTTCTTATTACACAATAATATTCCATTACATTTATATACCACAGCTTGTTCAGCCATTTCACAATTGAAGGGTATCCCCTCAATTTCAATATTTTGCCACTACAAAAAGGGCTGCTATAGATATTTTTGCACATGTAGGTCTTTTTCCCTTTTTATGATCTCTTTGGGATGCAGACCTAATAGTTGTATTGCTGGATCAAAGGTATGTGCAGTTTGGTTGCCCTTTGGGCATAGTTCCAAATTGTTCCCCCAGAATGGTTAGATCAGTTCACACCTCCACCAACAGTGCATTAGTGTCCCAATTTTCCCACATCCTCTCCAACATTTATCAATTTCCTTTTTTTTTGTCATATTAGCTAATCTGATAGGTGTGAGGTGGTACTTCAGAGTTATTTTTATTTGCATTTCTCTAATTAAAAGGATTTAGAGCACTCCTTCATATGCATATACATAGCTTTGATTTCTTCTTCTGAAAACTGCCTGTTCATATTATTTGACCATTTATCAATTGGGCAATAGCTTCTTTGTCTTCCAGAATATCATTTTCCATGACCTCTGACCATTTAACGTTACAGGTGCTAAATTCTGTGTAATCCAGATTGTGGCTTCCTGATATTTGAATTGTTTCTTTCTGGCCACTTGCAGTATTTTTTCCTTGACCTGATAGTTCTGTAATTTGGCTATAATGTTCCTTGGGGTTATCATTTTGAGGTCTCTTTCCTGAGGTAATCAGTGGATTCTTTTAATGTCTATTTTGCCCTCGGGTTCCAGGATATCAGGGCAGTTTTCCTTGATAATTTTGGGAAAGATGCAGATCTTCCTTTTGACTACCTTTTAGGTAGTCCATTGATTCTTACATTGTCTCCCCTAAATCTATTTTCCAGGTCAATTGTTTTTCCTGTGAGGTATTTTGCATTTTCTTTTATTTTTACATTTGTTGGAATTTGTTTGGTTGATTCTTGATGTCTCCTAGAGTCATTAACTTCTACTTGCCCAATTCTAACTTTTAAGGAGTTGTTTTCCTCATTTAGCTTTTGTGCTTGCTTTTCCATTTGGCCAATTCTACTTTTTAAGCAGTTTTTTTTTCTTTTTCAAAGCTGTTGACTTTTTTTCATAATTCTCTTGTGTCACTCTCATTTCTTTTCCCAATTTTTCTTTTATCTCTCTTATATGATTTTTAAGTTCCTTTTTGAGCTCTTCAATGAGTTCTTTCTGGGCTTGAGACCATTTCCTGTTTTTCTTTGGGGTTTTGTCCATAGGTGTTTTGGCATTGTTATTTTCTTCTGAGTTTTGTGTCTTGGTCTTCTGTGTCACCATAATAACTTTCTATGGTCAGATTATTATTATTTTTTTTTTGCTATTTTTTGTTCCTCTTTTTTGACCTTTTTTCCTTTTTTTCAGATTTGAGTTTTGCTCCCCAGGTGGAATGGGCACTGTCCCAGGTTTCTTGTGCCAGGGCCTGCAGGCTCTGACTATTTACCTGGTGCTGTACTGATGTTGCCCTGAGGCCCACAGGGTAAAGGATGGCTAGCATTGCTGGAGTCCATAGAGGTCTGCCTGCTGGAGGCTGCCTATTTGCCTGAGGCTACACTGAAACATGAGGTGGTTCTCAGAGCTGGCATATACCAGTTCCACTGGCTATGCTGAGACATGTGTGATGTTGTGATGGTGTTGGTTTTGCCTGCTCCGACTCACTGGGGCTCAGAGTCTCCCACTAGTTTGCTGTGGTGGGACTTGATGCTGGTTTGCTGGGATGCTTTCTGTCCTGGACTGTGGTCCCCTTTTACTCAAGTGGGACAGATCTTTCTTGTCATTCTACCAAGTTTCTTGGGCTAAAAGATTGTTTCACTCCATGTTTTTCTGGTTTTACTGTTCCAAATCCTGGATCTGGGGTGCTATTCAGGGTGCTATTTTATGGTTTTTGGAGGTGAATATGGAAAAGTTATGGAGACTTATTGCTTACTCCACCATCTTGGCTCCCAGGAGTCTCCCTCTGTTAGTCTTAAAAAAAAAGTTGGAAAATATCATAGGAACCCAATAAACAAGGACATTGTTCGCTTTTGATTCCTGTGACTAATTTCTTCCATTTGTTAATATCAAATTATCAATATTATTGAAGTATAAGGCAACTTCCACATAGCACTATGAATTGAATACTTTCCTCAAAATACCAAAGGATTAAGGAAAAGAGTGATTCAAGATGCTTAGAGATCTATTTAGTTCACTTTAATAGGAGGTTGAAATTAAGCACAGAAAATTCCAAGTGCCGACAACAAGATCTGGAAATGAATGGAAATATTACCATAATTGGTAATGCCCTGGTATCACACATAAACAAAATTAACATCTCCACAAAAGGTTAAGAAACACAATTGCTAAGAGTACATGATCCTATCAAGGTATAAATAACTATAACAAGGTATAAATAACTAAATAACTATAAATAAACTATTGTTTAAACTGCAGGGGTGATTTAATAGTTGTTTTTTTCCCCTTCTTTCTCTCATATTTAGGGTTTGCATTTTATAATAGATAAAAAATTTCAAAGAAACCTATCCCAGATATAAGTGGTAACAAGTGCAGATGATCATTTATGATGAAAAAGGTCTTTCCCTTGAATGTATATAGACTATAAGCTCCTCAGAAGCCAGGGGCTAATTTTCCTTTTGTGCCTGTACTTCCAGTGACTAACGTTGCCTTGCATGTGTATTTAATAAATGTTTTTGAATTGTATTGGATTAAAAGAATGGTCTATATTTCTTGCAGTGGTTTTGTGTGAAAATGCTTTTAATTACCTCATTTCCTTTTTGTTTTTTTTTAAACAAATCAAATTGAACAATTAGCAAAGTCAATTTATTTTCTTTCAAGTATGCTACAAATTTATTTTTGTTTACTTTTGAATTTAGGTTCAGACCTATTTCAGCTGTGTAGGGAACTCTGAATTGAGGAAACTCCTTCTACCAATATATATAGGCACGTGCTCTGCAGTCTACGGTCCTGGAAAGTTGCCTGAGTCACCAATAGGTACAGTGGCTTGCCCATGATTATTCAGTCAGTATGTGTTGGAAGCTGGACTTGAATGCAGATTTTCTTAGTGTCAGACAAACCCACTATGCCACAATGCCTCTTAAATATGATATCACTTATATAAATCCATTTTGAAAGATTTTTTTAAAAATTCATTTACAGTAGTACAGAATATTCTTCAAATGTTCACTTACTTATGCAAGTAGGTTACCTAAGAAGCATCACAGATAGAAGCAAGATTTTTTTTTTAATGGTCTTCTTTATGCATGTTAATTTAGTAGCGTATGAAGTATGAGCTTGTGGTAGGCAGTGCAGTGCATGGATTGAGGACTGGACCTGAAGTGACAACCTGCGATCAAATTTTGCCTCTGACACATACTATATATGTGACTCTGGTCAAATCATTTATTCTCTCAATGTCTTAGGAAACTTTCTTAGACTCTAAATTGAAGAGTAGCGTCCAATCTGCATAGTAAAAGATATCCTTTCACAGATAAAATAATAGATCTGGAATAAAAAATAAAAACACATAGCACTAACATTTTCCCAAAAGACTTCTATTAATGTTCTTTTAATAGCTCTTCTGGAATTAGCATATTTTATTAGGATTTTGTTAGGGTTACTGATTTATTAAAGAAGCATGTGAAAGGGCAAGGTAAAAGGGTTATATGGTAAACACAAAGATATTTGTTTTTCTCATTAATTTTTCTATACTTTAATGATAAATATGATTTTGTTTAAGTTTTTTACCCAAAAATACCACTGAAGCCAGAAGAAGGGCCTTAGAGGTCATCTTGCTCAGTCCTCTCACCCTATATGTAAGACAAGGTTTGTAGGTTTAGCTAGAGAATAATAGGTAAAGACATTCTCTCTTTAACTCTGCTTTTGAAATCTTCAGATTTTCTCTCTAATTCCTCCCTTAACTGTTCCCAAGAATGTGACACTTTCTTAGTCAATGAACTGCAGCCTTGCAATTGCTTAATAAAAGATGACAGGGAAGGAGTATATGGATAAACACACATTAAGGATATGAATGACGAGGGCATATATGTGAAGGGGAACACAATTAGGGAACATATGATCAAGCTACATATAAAAAGTGACACACATATTGAGTTGGTACAGCTAGATAGTGTAGTGGATAAAGTGCCAGGCCTGGAGTCAGAAAGACTTGTCTTCTTGAGTTCAAATCTGGTCTCAGACACATAAAAGCTGTGTGATCCTGGGCAAGCCACTTGACCTTGTTTGTCTCAGTTTCCCCATCTGTAAAATGAGCTGGAGAAGGAAATGGAAAACCACTCTAATATCTTTGCCAAGAAGACCCCCAAATGGGATCACAAAGAATCAGACATGCCTGAAACAACTCAACAACAACAACAACAACAGCATATGGAACCAGAGCACACACGTAAGGAGGAAAGTCAATCCTCTGACGCTTCACTGATATTTTCTTATTTAAGTCCTCTTTACTTATGTCTTCAAGTGATATCCTTGTGTTGTTTTAGCCAGGCCTCCTCCCCATTGGTCTTATAGCCTCCAATCAGTCAGTCAGTCAGTCAGTCAGTAAGGAAATATTAATTAAGTTCTTATTATGTGCATGTGCTATGCACTGGGGTTACAAAGAAAGCCAAAAGAGTTCTTGCTTTCAATGAGCTTTCAGTCTAATGGGGAAGATAATATGCAAACAAGTATGTACAAATAAGGTATATACAAGATAATTGGAGATAATCAACAAAGAAAAGACATTAGAATTAGGGGGGATTTGGAAAGGCTTCCTGTAAAAGATAGGAGTTTAGCTGGGACTTCAAGGAAGCCAAGGAAGAAAAGAAATGGAGATGAGGAGGGAGAACATTCCACATAAATAGTATGTGTCAGAGGCAAAATCTGATCTCAGGTTGACCCTCCAAGTCCAGTTCTCAATCCACTACACCACACTGCCTGCCATGAGCTCACAACCAGTGAAAATGCCCAGAGTTGTGAGATAGGTTTTCTTATGAAACGTCTTGTGGAAGGAACATGGGGAGGGAAGGGTGCGAGGAATAAAAAGATTGGAACATTGAAGGTAGAGCAGGTTATGAAGGGATTTGAACACTAAACAGAGTATTTTATATTTGATCCTGGAGGCAACCAGGAGTCAGTGCAGTATACTGAGGGAGAAAGGATGACATGGTCAGTTGAGTCAGTTGAAGTGCTTGCTCTTAGAAGCTGCTTTATTGCACACTACCCCACCAGTCACTCCTTGTTCCATTGTATTCCTAGTCTCTACTGCAAATATAGACACACTGCTTGGCTATAGTCTACACTTTCTGGCTCCAATGAAATCTTTGACTCTTCGTTAGGGAAGAATGGGAGCTGCCATGATTTTTAACTTAAAGCTCAAACACATTTTTTAGGTCTTTTAGAAATGGCAGATAGCTTTATCTGGAAACCAGCAGAAAGCTAACCCCTCAATTCTCCAAGTCCTCCTGTCTTGTTGCTTCTAAATCTTGGCTACTGAGAACTCTCCTGTATATAAGAGGAGAGCCTCAGGCTTCTAAATCAAACTCTTCCAAACAAAGAGCAGAAAGCAGAGTCCTCTCAGTTAGCTAAAACCCTTAGATTTTATCTTTGCTTTGGACTTCTCTTCCTGATTCTGGATTTTTAGTCCCAGTCAGAGGTTGCATGCTAGTTTATAGTGAGTGTTCCATCTATTTCCCAATTTTAATCTCTGAAGATTAGACCATGAACCTGGTAATGGTTATGAAGGGGTTGGAATCTGGGCCCCAAAAAGGAAAAACCCTGGACTTTCCCACCTGGCCAAATCTCTGGCATTCCCCTGAGGCTATAACCCCATCAACTGGTGTTTCATTGTGGCTACAACCAATCTCCCCTCCATTGTCTTGCCTCCCTATGGCCTCAGGCCATTTCCCACCCTTGGTCCCACCTAGGCTCCATTTCCCACCTTTGGGAATTCTATTACCTCATGGACTACTTGGCCACTCTCCCACGGTCTTTCTGTATATAAGGTCCATCTTGTCTGCATTAAGATGTTCAGATTTTACAATCTAGCCAATATCCCATAGATGCTCAGACTCCTTAAGAGTCTAGCTAATATGGCAAATCTTCAATAAACCTTGTTTTTGGCTACAGGAAAGCTTGGGTCAAACTCTTTTGGGCAGACCTGGTATCATGATTTTGGGGTGCCAGAACCCCTAACCTCTAGATCGCATCAGTTATGTGTCCAATAATTCATGTTTAGCTCTGGGGTTTCAGGTTCCCCAGTTTTCAAACCCTAAATCTCTCCTGTTCTCCCAAGTAGATGAGTGGGTGGAGGAAGAGAAGGCACCAAACCAGTTACGCCTGGGGGCTAGGTCATTGCATACTTGCTCAGCAGCATTCCAGGTGCTTTCACATATAAATACAGCCAGGTAGGGTATGTTTTAACCGTAACCCTATATTTTCCTACATTTGATCCTCACAACTTCCCTTTCAAGTAGGTGCTCTTTTACTTATTTTATAAATGAAAAAAAAACTGAGAGTTAGAGCAATTAAATGGCTTTCTAAGGGTCACATAGCTACTAAGTGTCATTGTTGTTTGTCCTTTGTTCTAGAAGAGGACCAATGGCATCAGGAAGGTGGTGCCATGGCTTGCAAATTAATTGGATTTAAGTGAGGGAGGGCTGTGCAAAGTCACCAATCTCCCTCTCTTTTCTGGAGCCATCTGGGTCCAGTGGCAAGGAGAGATCAGGATGACTGGAGATGGCCCTGGACTAAGTGTCAGAGCCAGATTTTAAACCCTAATCTTCCCAAGTATAAATCTAGCATTCATTCCATTTTTCCATATTGGCTTTCACAGATGGTCCAGAAATTTACTTCAGAAGAAGAAAGGAATCTTGTTTCAGAATTGAAATACTTAAGTAGGATGTTGTCATCTCAATATGGATAAACTTTTTTTTCAATTAAGTATTTTAAGGCAAAAGCAAATGAAACAATAAATTGACTAATCCTTACTTTAACTTACATTAATACAGTCAGTCAGTCAACAAGCATTTATTCAGCATTTACTATATGACAGACAATGTTTTAAATGCTGGGGATACAAAAATAGTCCTTGCCCTCAAGGAGTTTACAATCTATTGAGACAGATGATATGCGATAATGTTAATGAAATCCTCTAAATACAAAAATGATAATTCTGATTCAGCATTACTATTTCCAATGGTGGTGATAAATTACATAGTAGAAATACCAATGGGATCAAAGTAAATATAGCTGGATTATAGTCCTTGTTTTACCTTGGAGCAGCTATGTATTCTTGGGCAAGTCATTTCCTTTCTCTTAAGCCTTGGTTTCCTCATCTGCAATGTTGTCGTTCAGATGTTTCAGTCATTTTGACTCTTCATGACAATATTTGGGGTTTTCTTGGCAAAGATACTGGAGTGGTTTGCCATTTCCTTCTCCAACTGATATTACATATGGGGAAACTGAGGCAAACAGGTATAAGTGACTTTCCCAGGGTCATACAGCTGGTAAGTGTCTAAAGCCAGATTTGAACTCAGGAAGATGAGTCTTCAGACCTGGCCCTCTCTCCACTGTGTCACATAGCTGCCCTCATCTACGTTAAGTAATCTTTATGGTAGAAGCTCTCTCTTTCCTGATGCAAAGGGACTGGTTACATTTTGGAGACCTCTAGCTCTTTTTATTCACTACATCTCCCCAGATGTCCTGGTTACTTCCATATGCTCTCCTCTCCTCAGGACTTATTCACTTGCTTCAGCTACCCTTTTATAGCATACAAATTCATAAGGCTCCAGAAATGGACAGGCTTCATCCACGTGTTAATATGAAAATTCATAGCAGAACCTAGAGTAAATATCAACACATTCCAATGAGTATCCTCCCCTCATCCTAATTATTGCCCTGAATAAGACTGCAACAGAAGGTGTCCAGTGGTTATTCCTCCATGGTGGCATTCCCGACATGGCTGCCTTGGCTTTCTACTTTGTGCCACTTCTCTCCTGTAGGTAATATATCTCTAGCAATTTTCAGATATGGCTGGTTACTTCTCCCTGTTGCCTGCAGTGACCTTTCTGCAATCTTTTCTAGCTCTATGGCTCATGCTTCCTATAAATATCTTCCCAGAAGCTCAGTATTTCCTTTACCAGGAGACCAACTGTCCCTCTTCACAAATATTGTCAGCCTGAGTCACACCTGAGAAATGCAACACCAGTTGCCTCAGTTTCTGACATTCTTTTTTTTCCTGCAATTCTCACAGATTTGGGCTTCAGACACAAGGTCACCCAGAAGTCAGGAAGATCTCTCTCCTTGAACTTTCCAAACGAGTCTCCCTTCCCAATTTTGTGTTATCTCTGGATGGTTTTTCATAATTTGATGTCCTTTCTCCTTCAGTCCCCATGTACTGTACTTTCTTCATCAACAATTCCCACATTTGGAAGTTTGGAAAAGCACTTCATTACTCCCTCCTTCGTCTCTTGAGTCTACTATGATCCCTCTAGGGGAATTAAGAAGGATAATTCAAATGACATGAGTTTTTTTTTTCCTAAGAGACAAAAATGAAGTCATGCACTTCTCTCATTTGAATGCACAGTGAAGAGGAATTTATAATCTTTTCTACATGTTAAAAAAATCAACTTGCTTTGGGCAAGTTTGCTTAGAAGACCAGAATGGTCCCTTCCTTGGATACTCTCCGGTTTTCTGAGTAAGAACATAGATTTGGAGCTCAAAGGGGAGGATTATTTAGTCCAGTTCACTCATTTTGCAGATGAGTAAACTGAGGCTCAGGGAGTTGGAATGGCAGGCTCAAAGTAGCACAACTAGAATTCAGAGCCAGGCTGAAATCTGCTAACATCACACTAAAACAAGAATATAGGCTGATTTACCCTTCTCATTCTGTTCCCCATCTTTCTTTGTGACCAATGTCAATACCTAAGTTATTGTTGTTCAGTCGTTTCAGTCAGATCTGACTCTTTGTGACCCCACTTGGGGTTTTCTTGGCAAAGATACTGGAGTGGTTTGCCATTTCCTTCTCTAGCTCATTTTCTAGATGAGGAAACTGAAGCAAACAGGGTGAAGTGACTTGTCCAGGGTCTCACAGTTAGTAAATGTCTGAGGCCAATTTTTAACTCAGGTTTTCCTCACTCCAGGCCTGGCACTCTATCCACTGCACCATCTAGCTGCCCCTCAATAGCTTAAAACAAAGTGCTATGGCTATAATTCCAATATGTTTTAGTTAGCTTTACTGTAGCTATAGATTATACATATATATATTCTACTCATGTGGGCTTGGAATTTAGAAATGAGGTTCAAAATATGTGAGGTTCAAAAACAGAAAGAACTTGGAATCCTTGGGACTTCTGTAGTGCCCCCAGCTAGGTGGTGCAGTGATCGAGCACTGGGCTTGGTATCAGGATGACTCATTTTCATGAGTTCAAATCTGGCCTCAGACACTTACTAGCTATGTGACCCTGAGAAAGTCATTTAACCCTGTTTGCCTCAGTTTCCTCATCTGTGAAATTAGCTGGAGAAGGAAATGGAAAACCACTCCAATATCTTTGCCAAGAAAACCCCAAAAGGGGTCATGGAGAGTTGGACATGAATGAAATGACTCAACAGCACATTGAAAAGCCATCCAAGTCCCTAGAATATATTTGAGCCCATCATTTATTGAAAACTGTGACTCATTAACCCCCATTTTCCATACGATCTCCATGATTTAGGCAAAATTAACCATACAATATAGTAGGGAGGTGAAGGACTTAATACAAAATAAATAGCCAGGTACTCCCAGTTACAAAGAAGAAGGAATGGGCTTTCTCTTTTTCAATAGTATTTTTCCCAATTACTTAAAGATATAAAGATAGTTTTCAACATTCATTTTTAATTAAGATTTTGAGTTCCAAATTTTTCTCCCTCCTTACTTCCCTTTACCCTTCCCCAAGACAGCAAGCAATCTAATATAGATTATATATATACAACCATGTTAAACGTATTTCTACATTAGTCAGGTTGAAAAAGAAGAATCAGAACAAAAGGAAAAACCATGAGAAAGAAAAAACAAAAAAAAAAGTTAAAATAGTATGCTTCAATCTGCATTCAGAGTCCATCAGTTCTTTATCTGGATGTGAATAGCATTTTCCATCATGAATCTTTTAGAATTATCTTGGATCATTGTGTTGCTGAGAAGTGCTTAGTCTATCATATTTGATCATCACACAATGTTGCTATTGCTGTGTATAATATTTTCCTGGTTCTGCTCACTTCACTCAACATCAATTCATGAAAGTCTTTCTAGCTTTTTTTGAAATCTGCTTACTCATCATTTCTTATAGCACAATAGTATTCCATTATACTCATATACTATAACTTGTTCAGCCATTCCCCAATTGATGGGCATTCCCTCAATTTCCATTTTTTTGCCACCACAAAAAGGGCTGCTATAAATATTTTTGTATATGTAGTCCCTTTTCCCTTTTTTGTGATCTCTTTGGGATATAGACCTAGTAGTGGTATTGCTGGATTAAAGGGTATGCACAGTTTGATTGCCCTTTGAACATAAGGAACAGGTTTTCTTACCACCCGTTTCCCATCTTCATATAATACAGGGATTTGAATCATTGGCTCACAGAGCTAGAGTTGGAAGTACCCCAAAGTCTCCAAGACCCAGTCCATTTGTCTGAGCTCCCTATGCCACCTAATCTGCACAGTACTGCAAGCTAGGGAACAGGGGAAATGTAAGAATTGTCCATCTGACAAATGATACACACTAGGTGCTTGGAAAATAGTGAGTTTTGATAAAGAATGTTGGAGAATTGAGATTTTGTTGCTTCCTCATGGGATTTACTTCCTGCTTTTAGCACCAGTGTTGGCTGGGTAAAGGTGAGGAGAAATATCTTGGAGTGCTAAATCTGACATGCTCTGGGCTCAGCACTCCCTTTTCTTCTCTTTTTCTTTAGCTTTGGCATTTCTTTTTTCTCTCCAGCTAGCCTCTAACTCATTCACTTTCTCAAGAAGCATTTCTTCTCCAGCATCTGGTGACATCTCACATTGTCAAATCTTGTGGATGGACTGTGTAGTTCACAGCTCCTGAGGACAAGAGTGCTGAAGAGGGGGGAGGAGCCAATATGGCGGAGGGAAAGCAGTGACTTGCTAGAGCTCTCCCCCAATCCCCTCCAAATACCTACCAAAAATGGCTCTAAACAAATTCTAAAGCAGCAGAACCCACAAAAAAAACAGAGTAAAACAAATTTCCGGCCCAAGACAACCTGGATGACTGATCGGAAAGGTATATCGCGCCAGGCTGGGAAAGGAGTATAGTTTGGTATGGGCGCGCAGGCTGCAGCAAACCTAGAGCAGGCCTCAGAGGACTGAATCGCGGGCAGCTGGGCCAATTTCCAGACTTCTCAACCCACGAACACAAAAGACAACTTAGAAGGTCAGTGGGAAAAGTCTGTTACTGCGGTGAGAGAATAAGCTAGATCTCAGCCGCCCCAAGGGCAGCGGCTGGCTTCTGAGCTTCTGGCCCACAGACTGAGGGGGAATCGAGTGGCTGATCAGAGGGGGATTGCAAGGATCTCTTTGCCAGTGCTCAGGCAGGAATCTCTTGCTTTGCCCATGCTTGGATCTGGGTCACAGTTCTGAGGGGTGGTCCTGGGGCAAGGAGGAGCGCTGGCGTGGTGGAGCTTGTTGTGGCAGTGGAAAGGAAACACCTCACCCCTTATCATAGCACCTCGGAAGAACTGACACTTTTCAGGTCCCTAGAAGTATCTCTGAAAACAGCTGTACAAACCTCCAAAGCTTGGGACAGTACATTCTCCACACTGGAAACAGACTCTTACCTTAACAAAGAGTTTAAAACTCAAGTAATTGGTTGGGATCATGAGCAAGCAGTGCAAAAAGAGTCAGACTACATTATCTTACTTTGATGACAAAGAAGATCAAAACAT
This sequence comes from Vombatus ursinus, assembly GCF_900497805.2. Taxonomy (NCBI): domain Eukaryota; kingdom Metazoa; phylum Chordata; class Mammalia; order Diprotodontia; family Vombatidae; genus Vombatus; species Vombatus ursinus. Next base: position 11,962,339 of record NW_020954587.1, on the reverse strand, counting down.
ACAACCAGAAGAAGAAAACAAAGTCAAAGCTCCTACATCCAAAACTTCCAAGAAAAATATGAATTAGTCCCAGGCCTTGGAAGAGCTCAAAAGAGATTTTGAGAAGCAAGTAAGAGAAGTAGAGGAAAAACTGGGAAGAGAAATGAGAGTGATGCAAGAAAATCATGAAAAGCAAGTTAACAGCTTTTCATGATTTTCTTGCATCACTCT
>NW_020954587.1:11950569-11962029 GCF_900497805.2 Vombatus ursinus | reverse complement strand
TTTGATGACAAAGAAGATCAAAACATACAACCAGAAGAAGAAAACAAAGTCAAAGCTCCTACATCCAAAACTTCCAAGAAAAATATGAATTAGTCCCAGGCCTTGGAAGAGCTCAAAAGAGATTTTGAGAAGCAAGTAAGAGAAGTAGAGGAAAAACTGGGAAGAGAAATGAGAGTGATGCAAGAAAATCATGAAAAGCAAGTTAACAGCTTGCTAAAGAAGAAAAATACTGAAGAAAATAACACCTTAAAAAATAGCCCAACCCAAATGGCAAAAGAGGTCAAAAAAGCCAATGAAGAGAAGAATGCCTAAAGAGCAAAATTGGACAAATGGAAAAGGAAGTCCAAAAGATTACTGAAGAAAATACTTCCTTAAAAATTAGAATAGAGCAATTGGAAGCTAGTGATGTTATGAGAAATCAAGACACTGTAAAACAAATCCAAAAGAATGAAAAATTAGAAAACAATTTGAAATATTTCATTGGAAAAATAACTGAACTGGAAAATAGATCCAGGAGAGAGAATTTAAAAATGATTGGACTATCTGAAAGCCATGATCAAAAAAAGAGCCTAGACATCATCTTTCAAGAAATTATCCAGGAAAACTGCCCTGATATTTTAGAACCAGAGGGCAAAATAGAAATTGAAAGAATCCACCAAACTCCTCCTGAAAGAGATTCCCCAAAGGGAAACTACTAGGAATATTGTAGCCAAATTCCTGAGTTCCCAGGTCAAGGAGAAAATATTACAAGCAGCCAGAAAGAAACAATTCAAGTATTGTGGAAACACAATCAGGATAACACAAGATTTAGCTGCTTCTACATTAAGGAACTGAAGGGCATGGAATATAATATTCCGGAGGACAAAGGAGATAGGATTACAACCAAGAATCACCTACCCAGCAAAACTGAGTATAATTCTTTGGCGAAAAAAATGGTCATTCAGTGAAATAGAGGACTTTCAAACATTCTGGACGAAAAGACCAGAGCTGAATAGAAAATTTGACTTTCTAATACAAGACTCAAGTGGAACATGAAGAGGTAAACAGGAAAGAGAAAATCATAAGAGACTTATTAAGGTTGAACTGTTTACATTCCTGCATGGAAAGATGATATTTGTAGCTCATGAGACCTTTGTCAGTATTAGGGTAGTTGGAGGGAAAAAATTATATGTATGTATGTATATATATATATATATAGATAGATAGATAGATAGATAGATAGATAGATAGATAGATAGATAGACAGATAGATGGATAAATAGATAGATAGATAGAGGGCACAGGGTGAGTTGAAGATGAAGGGGTCATATCTGGAGAATAAAATTAAGGGGTGAGAGAGGAATATACTAGGAAAAGGAGAAAGGGAAAGGTAGAATGGGGTAAATTATCTCACAAAAAACAGAAAAGAAAAGGCTCTTAACAGTGGAGGGGAACTGGGGGAAGGTGAACGGAAATGACAGAATCTTGTTCTCATAGTATTTGACTTAAGGAGGGTATAACATACATACTCAATTGGGTGTGGAAATCTGTCTTACCTTATAGGAAAATGGGAGGGGAAGGGGACAAGAGAGTAGGGGGATGACAGAGAGGAGGGCAGATTGGGAAAGGGGGTAATCAGAAGCAAATACTTCTGAGGAGGGACAGGGTCAAAAGAAAGAATAGAATAAATGGGTGGGCAGAATAGGATTAAGGGAAATAGAGTTAGTTTTTCACAGCATGTCGACTATGGAAGTGTTTTGCATAACTGCACACGTATAACCTATATTGAGTTGCTTGCCTTTTCAATGAGGGTGGGTGGGGAGGGAGGAAGGGAGAAAATTTGGAACCCAAAGTTTAAAAAAACACATGTTTAAAAGAAAATGTTTTCACATGCAACTGGGAAATAAGAAATACAGGAAATGGGGTACAGAAATCTATCCTACCTTACAGGAAAATAGAAGGGGAAGGGGGGCAGAGATAGCAGGGAAAGCAGACTAGGGGAAGGGGTATTCAGAATACATGCCATCTTGGGATGGGGGGAGGGACAAGATGGTGTGAAAATTTGGAACTCCAAATCTTGTGGAAGTAAATGTTGAAAACTAAAACTAAAAAAAAAAAAAAAAAAAAAAATTTACAGATGAGAGAATTAAGGCAGACAGAGGTCGAGCAACTTACCCAGGGGTCACATAGCTGGATTTGAACTCAGGTCCTTTTGACTCTAGGTCTAGTACTCTTATCTATTGAACCACTTAGCTGCCTAAATGTAGAGGGTTTTTAGTGTGGGACACTGTTTTGGAATTGATAAGGACACTGATAAAGTTTCTCATTTAGATGGGAAGAAATTTCAGACTGAATATTGTCCTAATATTATTTTGTAATATGTAGCCAGGCAACTACGTAGTGTACTGGGCTTGGAATCAGGAAGACCTGAGTGTAAATCTGACCTCAGACACTCAGTAGCTGTGTGGCCTTGGGCAAGTCATTTAACCCTGTTTGCCTCAGTTTCCTCATCTGTAAAATGAGCTGGAGAAGGAAATGGCAAAACACTCCAGTATGTTTGCCAACAAAACCCCTAATGGGGTCATGAAAAGTCAGACACAACTAAAACAACTGGACAACAACAATATGCAGCCAAAAAGAGGGAATGGGATACAAGGGGAGAACAGAATAGAAGGGTTTCAGTGTGTTTCCACACTTGGAACATCATCCTACATTTTAAATGGTAACAAACATTTATAGTTTAAAAAAGATAGGAATTAGGTTTTGGAGGGTGGATGCTAATGTCTTTGCCTTCTTTGCTTACCTCTACTCTTGTCTTCCCTCTTTCACCATTTGAATGGCAAAAATCCTTAGGGGGAAGGTGTTGAGGGACATGTCAAAGTACACTTGAAAGATTTATCTAATATGCCTTTTACTAGGAGGATTAGGTAATGGGGTAGAGCAAACCTCTGCAAGTGGGCCTCAGTGTGGAAGGGATGAATTGTACCCTGTCTCCCATGCTTACTTTGTGTGTGCCTCTTCATGAACGTCAGTCCCCAATATGGCTGCCCTTCCTACATTTGAGTATACATATTTGTGGGATAATGTGTTCCAGATTTATGCTTCTGTTCTAGTATATATTACTAAATGCCTGTATTTTAAAAAAAAATCCAAAAAATAAATAAATAAATATATGTACATGATTAAAATTAGAAAAAAATTTTAAAAAAAAGAGTGCTGAAGAGGAGCAGGGAATATTGGATGCAGAGGGGACAGTCCAGAGCCTGCCAGCTCCCATTTGACATACAGGGATAGGTTTTCTTTGGTAAGATTGACTTGGAGAATCCTCCCTCTTCTCCCCCTCTTCTGGGAGTAGAGATCTATTCCCCACACACTTGCCCTCATCTACTCTCTGCCTTCATCAGTCCTTCTTATGAAGAGTGGGACAAAAAGCAAATCAGTTGTGCTGTCCTTCTTTGTACTCCCCCTCCAGCTTCTAAGATTTAGAACATTTCTCCCCTCCCACCACCACTCCCCCTTACTGAGCATCCCTTTAGAACTGTTCATTCTTTAAGCGGTATTGTTTTGGGTTTTTGTTATGTCATGTGACCCTGTATTGAAAGCCTGATAGCTCTCTGAATCTGTGCCAATTCTGCTCACTTGAATGTCGAATATTGAGAAGCAAGGGAAGAAACTCAAAAGAGAGTAAATTTAAATTACTGAGGATTTGTAAATCCAAGTCAGAACTGACAAAGCAATCTGGCTGGGAGTTCGAGAGCCACATATTTAGCTGAGATGAGAGTGCATTAGAGGGAGAAAGTGAGAGTACAGTCCTCAATACCAGATTCCTTTGGGACTTGAATCATTTAAAAAAAGAAAGAAAGAAAAAATTCCAGAAGTGGTTAAGCAAGGGAGTGGGAAGTTTTCCCATTTTGATGAAAGGCCAGTGGTGCAGCCCATGCTGGGCTGGAAAATAAGATACCACCTCCAGAAAGAGTGGGAGAGGAAATTGCTTGAAAAGGAAAGTCATAATTCTGAAGAGGAATCTCCAATCCGACCTCCACACAGTGATTTTCCTGAAGTGCTGATCTAAACATGTCATACATATCTCCACAGTCCTTCCTGCTCCCTATCTTACTCAATATATGACAATAGTTCCCTATTACCTCTAAGATAAAATACAAAAACCTTTGTTTGGCATTTGACTCTCTTCACAATTGACCTTGTCTTGCCTTTTCAGTCTTTGATACATTACTACCCTCCATGCTCTCAATGGTAGGGCCATATTAGCCATATTACTGTTCTGCACATAGGAGATACTACATCTTCCATCTCTATGACCTTACATTGGCTCTCCCCCTGCCTGGAATGCACTCCCTTCATACCACCTTCTACATAAAACCTTTCTTTGTCCCCAAGATACTAGTGTCCTCCCTCCCGTAACTACTTTGTATTCATTTTGTATTTGTTGTTCTTTAGTTATGTCCAATTCTTTGGACCCAGTTTGGGGTTTTCTTGGCAAAGATACTGGAATGGTTTGCCATTTCCTCCTCCAGGTCATTTTATAGATGAGGAAACTGAGGCAAATGGTTAAGGACTTGCCCTAGGTCATGCAGTTAGTAAGTGTCCAAGGACAGATTTGAATTTAGGAAGATGAGTCTTCCTGACTCCAGGGCCCAGATATAGGAAGAAGTAAAAGTACAAGAGCCCCATTAAATCATCTACATTTGACCTGTGGGATTATCTGATCTTGTTACTACCCCAAATTTCCACTCTGATTCCAAATTCCTTTCTTCCCCAAACCAAACTGAAGATGCTTCTGATTTAATTTCAGTAATTTGGGATATGGAATGACTACACATTCAGGTCAAAACAACAAGATGTCACACACTTGCATTATACTTATATCTTTTACTGACCACTTGCTCTGATTATAGAAATTTGCTACAAAAGGATAAAACAGGGACAAGATTTATACCAAGTATGACAAGATAAAACATTCTTAGATCTGTTTGAATTCACTGTTTTCTAACCATGCAGTATCAATTCCACCTCATAGCCAGACTCAGGAGTAGCCAGATGGATAACATTCATTTTCAAAGGAACACAATGGGGAAACCGAGCCAAGAGGATTCTATTTTAGACTGAGTCTAAAATTGTGCTCTCAGCTTTTCCCAATGCAGATCTCATTCTCTCTGAGTAGCTTGTGGCATTTCTCTCAGATGGTGGATTATTGACTATTGAGTATGGGCAGATTATTATGATCTATCAGACAACTCAAAATAAAATCAGTTATGGTCCCATGAGCTTTTACCTCAAGCAGCATGTTTCACTAATCACAGTTTAGGGAAAAATTTTCCAAGTTTTACATCTCAAATTGAAATTTGTGCTGGTGTAAAAGCCAATCCATCCTCATCCTTTCTGCTGCAGAAGGTGGGCCTAGGTCCACGGCCTCAAACTGAACTACTGAACTGAAAATCTGAGAGTGTCAGGTTGAGTGCTGTGAGACAGCCTTGTAACTCTCTGACCTAAATGGATCCTGAGAGCCTCAGGCCCGAAAAGCACCTCTATGCCTTCCTAGGTGCTTGGAGAGCGACCCCAAATGCAGGGAGAGAATAGGATGGGGAGAGAGGGGAGGCTTATATGCCTTCCAATCTTGGCTGGAGAAGAGCTTGAGATTAAGCAGTTTTCCCAGTCTGGGAAACATATGTTGAGGTCTAGGGGTGCTAGGAATCCTGAAATGCAAGGGCAAAAGACATGGGTCCTGACTCAAAAGAATTTGACTCAAGCCTTCTTTCAGTCAAAGACAAGGTTCATTAAAACACCATTGAGTTGGATGAGATTTTAAGAATTCAAGCTATTGGCCAGATTTTAAGAATCTGAGCAATTTAATGGAGGCAAGATGGACCTTTTATACAGAAAGACTATGGAACGATCTGGATGTGATTAAGAGGTGGCCATGTAGTCCAGGGTACCTGAAAGGTAATAGAGAAGGGGTCTAGATGGAATTAAGGTTGGGAAGTGGCTAGGGGTGATCTGGAGGTAACAATGGCTGGATTAGAGGTAACGGAAAGGATTATTAACTGGGAAGGGCCAGGTGCCCCAGGTGAACACCAGGGACCTGGGACATGTGGGAAAGTCCATGGCCTTTTAAAGGTCCATCATTAGTGCCCCTAATTATGGTTTTACTCCAATGATTTCCCCAACATAAACTAAGGTTCTTAATCTGGGCTTCATAAATTTAAAAAAAAATTGATAACCATATTCCAATATAATAGCTAAGGAGTTAGCATTTGCATAAAACTTTACAGTGTGCAAAATACTTTACAGATGAGTAAACTGAGTCAGACAGTTGAAATGACTTGCCCAGGGTCACAGAGATAATCATTGTTGAAAAATTTAGAATTTAGGAGCCTTGATGGTCTTAGCAGATATGGAAGATATTGTCTTCTAATTCCCATTTGTGACTATGAGGTAGGTGTTATGTGTCCAGAGCTGGCCCTATGCCAAAATTATAAAGCAGGTTAAGTTTGACTTTAAGGTAATCAGTACCCTGTTTTCCTTGTGTATGTCCTCTACCCTTGCCTCCAGAAACCATGTGTCTTCATGCAGCAAACAACTCCCCCAAATCTCCTCCTCTCCCCACCCAAATTGTGTGTATAAGCCCTCTACCAGCAAAGGGATTGATGGGAAATGTAGTTTTCATAGCTGGAAGCCTGAAGGATCACTGGGGAAACAGGGGAAGACATGAGATTTTTGAGCTTCTTGGAGAAGAGAATGGCCCTGGATGCAGATGTGTGTCAGCATTAATCCATTTGCAAGTGAATGGTAGAACTACTGTTTTACCCCAAGGTGGACAGAATGATGTACCCACTCAAACAATGACTGACCTGGGCAGAATTTTACTGTTTCCCTGAGTGTACCTGCTTTGTAAATGGTGGAACTTGGTGAATTTATGTACATTCTACTTCCTCCCCCTTCCTAGTCTTGCCCCCAGGGATTCTCGCTTTTTTTAAACTTTGTCTGTATTTTTACAAAGGGTTTTGTCTCTAGATAAAGATGAGGTGATTTTGATTTCCTCTCAGTATTTGTAGAAAGGAGTGGGGAGAGGGGGCACATTTGGAAAGGAACATGGAGCTCACAATTATATCTCCTATCTAATAAGGGGATATTATACATAGGCAAATATCTACCACACAAAATGCTATATAAATGTATGAAGGAGGTTCAAACTATCTCTGTGAGCCTCAGTTGGGTCATCTGCAAGAAGATGAAGTTGAATTAGATGATGTCTAAGGTCTCTTGTAGCCTGAAAATGCTACAATTCTAGAATTCTCTATCTTTGTAACCTGAGTGCCAAATCCCATTGGCATGGGACTCTGTGCTCATTGGTGGAGATCAATGTCCGGGACCTGTGTGAGAAGGGGCAGAATTGGTGAGAGTGGGAGAGAGGTCCAGTCTCTTCAGTTTCTTCAAGTCTCCTTCAGGAGCTGCCATGGCTTTGGGTGCTTCTGGCTTCTAGCTTTGAGAGCAAAGATGGATGATGCCAAACCTCTCTTCAGGCTCATGCTAAAGGGAAAATAAGATTATGGGAAGAAGGTGGCATAAAAAAAGTTAGCGGTCTCCAACGCATCTCTATTTCCAGCTTGCTATTCTAGAGAGTTTGAGGAGCTTCCCTTGGGTAAAATCTGGGAAGCTCTTTCTTGGTTAAGCTGAGTTACCTTGCTCAGAATTGGAGAACCCTTTCATTTTGTATTTCCTGGTACACATTCTCCTATGTACACTTTCTTTGATTTCTGCTTTACTATCAACTTAAATAAATGGATTTCTTTGCTATTTACTATGTGTGTTCATTATTGAATTGGTATTTGGTGAGAAGGAAGTCAAGCCTTGGACATAAAGCTTGGGATCTTCCTTTCTCCATTAATTAATAGTGATCAGAAGTTTAACTTAAACCAGAAAACCACATTTCCTAGACTAATTATATTTAAGGGAGCAGATAGATATAATTCTAGTCTAGTATCCTTCTTTCTGAGGTGAGCAGAATGGTCATGCTTTTGGTCTCAACCTCCTGCTTCCTCCTCTGGCAAGAATTCTAATCTGCCTTGGAGAAAGGTGAGGGGAGAAGAAGCTAGAGATGTCTATTATATCTCCCTTTGGGTCACACAATGACACCCTCCCTCATGCTATATGGGGAGGACAGCCCTCACTACATTTACTATAACAACAATAATAATAGCTGATATTTATCTAGAACTATACACTTTACAACACACTTTATATACATTATCCCTGTATTCAAATGGAGTCCTTAGATTTGAAATGCACTTTCACAAAATAATACAGAGACAATATATATGGAATGAAATTCCAAGTATGGATTGACAACAATCCATTGACCTACTTTTAACTAGAACCAAGTTAGATGCTTCTTGGCAAGCATGGGTAACAACCCTAGCCATCTACAAATTCAGAAACACAACAGGCCAGGCAAGACTAACGTAAATGCATATACTCTTCCCCAAAAGCCATATGATACCAAAAGCTATAGTGATACCAAAAGCAGTCATGAAAGCTGTATGTGATACTCAGGAAGATGGACCACAATCAAGTATAAATATAGCTGAGAGTTTGGGGCTTCTACCAGATGGTGTGCCAGTCATAAATGTCAACCCTGTTATATCGAACCAATCTTTTTTTGGTCTCAAGTGCCTGCGGATGGCTAGTGGTGAGAACAGCTGACTAAAGACTGAGAGAAGTGATACATGCTCCGAAGAAAGGAAATAATGATAAAGGACTCAACTTGACTGATCTTCAGTATGGTACCAGAAAGTTGTTATATAGATCATGTTGCTCTATAACCATGAAAGCACTGCATGGGTCAAAAGAGGACCCTGAATCTGGTACAGACAATAATAAAAACAAAACTATCTTTTTTTTCCTCAGGATGGGAGCAGATATAAGTAAAGAGCATGAGACTTTCAAAGTTCACAAGGAAAAACATTACCAAATCAGGCTCCATGTTTGTGAAATATAAACACCAGAAAATCTTTGGACCTTGTTTTCATTGGCTTTTTATCTCTGGAAGGAACTGGTAAAAACTTAAGCCATATCTTATTGGTGATTGATCATTTCCCAAGTATAAACAAGCATAAACAATCAGGAACAGGAAAGCATTCATAATATCTAAAGATTTGCTGGGGAAATATTTTAGTGTAGGTATTCCCTGCTGAGGTTTATTCCAACCAAGGCAGAGACTTTGAGAGCAAATTCCTTAAAGAAATATTAGCTTTGGCAGGGCTATGCCTTACCTTCCACAAGAAGACCCACGGCCCAAGCCCATCAGTCACACGTTGTTAAACATGTTAGGAATTCTGAGAGCAGACCAAAAATCTCAGTCAACAAGTGACATCTACTGTATATCATACATGTATAGAATGATGCCATGGGCTTTATACCATACTTGCTGATGGGGGGGTGAAGGAGATGCTTGCTTGTATTTTGGATTTCCAGAGGATGGAGATGATACAAATACTCACAACCACCATATCTATAGAAGAAGAACTTTTATACCTGAATCAAGTATCCTTTTGGAGCTTATCTTGGTACATGATGTAAGTTGTTGGTCTAAACCAAATTTCTGCTGACCACTTTCCAGTTTTCCCAGAAATTTTTGTCAAATAGTGAATCATTAGTGGCTAGAGTCTTCAGGTGTATTGAACACTGACCTACTAAATTCATTTGCTTCTGTATGTTGGATCTTTTCCAGTGATGTAGCTCTCTATTTTTTTTAGCCAGTAACAAATGTTTTGATGATCATTACTTTGTAATACAGCTTGAGATCTGGGACTGCTAAGTCCCCTTTCTTCCCATTTTTTTTTTCATTTTTCCCTTGATATTCTGTCGCTTTAGGTTTACTTTTTCTCGCACTACAAAAGGATCCTTTGGTGGTATGATTGGTATGGTAATGAATAAGCAAATCAATTTACGAAATATTGTCATTTGGGTATATTTGCATATTTGAGCCAGTATAGGTTCACCTTGCCCACGAGCAATTAATATTTCTCCAATTGTTTATCTCTTTATTTCTGTAAAGTGTATTTTATAGTTGTATTCCTGTAGTTCTGAGTATATTTTAGTAGGTAGATTCTCAAGTTTTATACATTCTCTAGTTATTTTAAATAGATTTGCTTTCTTCTACTTCCTTCTAGATTTTGTTCATAATATTTAGAAATGCTTATGGTTTATGTAGATTTATTTTATATCTTCAAACTTTGCTAAAATTATTAATTTTTTCAGTTACTATTCAGGTGATTTTCTAAGGGACTCTAAGCAAACAGTCATCTGCAAAAAGCAATAATTTTGTCCCCTTTTTTTGTTTAGTTTGTTTTTTTACTAGGCAATGGGGTTAAGTGACTTGCCCAGGGTCACACAGCTAGCGTCAAGTGTCTGAGACCGGATTTGAACTCAGGTCCTCCTGACTCCAGAGCCGGTGCTCTATAGACCACACTATCTAGCTACCACCTCCTTTTTTTTTTCAAACCTATACTTATTTCCTCAATTTATTTTCCTGTCTTATTTGTATAGCAAGCATTTCTAGCACTACATCAAATAACAATGGTAATAATAGGTATTTTTACTTTACTTCTAATCTTATGGGAAAGGCCTCTAGTTTATTCTCATTACATATAATGCTGGCTTGTGGCTTTAGGTAGATTTTACTTACCATATTAAAAAAAATCCATGTATTCCTGTGCTTTCCAGTATTTTTACCAAGTATGTATTCTATATTTTGTCAAAAAACCTTTTCTGCATCTATAAATATAATCACATGGTATTTGTTATTCTTGTTAATATGGTTAATTACGCTTATAGTTTTCTTAATATTGAACCACCTTGCATTCCTGGTATAAATCCAACACAATCATAGCATACACTTGTTTTGTAGTGTGTGAAATTTTTAATTTTTTAAAAATAATATAGTATAGTATAATATACTAAAGTATAATGTGATGAAACATACCTAATATAACTTTTTTTTTGCTTTTGCCTTCTTTGAAATCATGATTATTACTCCTTTTTTTTTTAGCTTAGTGGGAACATAATAGATTTTTGCTCTAGCTCCTATTTTACTCTGTGTAATTTTTTTTTTGTATCAAGGGTATTTTTTGTGAGCAACACATTGTTGGATTCTGCTTTCTTTATCCATTCTGCTATCCTCTTCCATTTTATGTTTGAGTTTGTCCCATTTACAATCAAAGCTATGATTGTTAATTGTATATGTCTTTTTCTCTTATACTTTTTCCTTTCTTTGCTCTTCAACCCCTTCTTTACAAAGAAGAAGTTAGTGACTGAGGCATGTGCAGAGTACCAGCAATCTATGCTTGCTGCAACTACTTCCACTAGCTTGACTACTCTTCTCTTCTCTTCTCTTCTCTTCTCTTCTCTTCTCTTCTCTTCTCTTCTCTTCTCTTCTCTTCTCTTCTCTTCTCTTCTCTTCTC
>NW_020954587.1:11915133-11950469 GCF_900497805.2 Vombatus ursinus | reverse complement strand
CTCTTCTCTTCTCTTCTCTTCTCTTCTCTTCTCTTCTCTTCTCTTCTCTTCTCTTCTCTTCTCTTCTCTTCTCCCAAATCCCAAACACAGGTTCTTGCCCATTCTTGCTTTGATTTTAATCTCCCTTCATGATCTATCTTCTAAGGTTAGAGTTTATTTCACTTGTGACTAATCCATCCCTGACCCAGCCCAGCTTTCTTGTCTCCTATTAATTCACTCCTATTTCCTTGTTGAATTGAATGTATTACTATATCAAATTCTCTCTCTCTCTCTCTCTCTGTGTGTGTGTGTGTGTGTGTGTGTGTGTGCGAGAGAGAGAGAGAGAGAGAGAGAGAGAGAGAATGTTCTATCCTCTTTTGACTGGTTCAGATGAAAGTAATATTAAAGTGATGTCAATCATCCCACTCCTTCCTCCTTGTTTGTATAGGCTTCTACTTATGCATTCAGATTGTGTGAGATAGCAAGATTTTCTCTTCTTCTGTCCTTTTTTTTCCAATATATTCCTTTTTCCCCTTACTCCCAAGCCCTCTGTGTTATTTAATTCCCTCTATGACCCTTGATGACATGAAGTTTCTGAGGAGACATATTTCTTATTCCTCTATTAGAATCTAAATGCTTAATTCTTGTTTAGCCCCTTCCAATTACTCAAACATATATATCTTTTCCTATTTTTCAATTCCTGCTTTTACATCTCAAATATTTGACCCACCCCCCCTTTTTTTTTTAACTTGGAACTACTCAGAAGTCCTATTTTTTCCCTTGTAAAGTTATAGTCAATTTTACTAGGTAAGTTATTTTTGGGTATAAAACTTTTTCTTTTACCTTTTGGAATGTCATTCCAAGTGTGCCTCTTTCCTACAGTGGTAGATCCAAATATTGTGTGATCTTATCTGTGGCCCCTTGATGCTAAATTCTTTCTCTTTGGGTATTAGCAGTATTTTTTTTTCTTTGATTTGGAAGCTCTGGATTTTGGTTGTGACATTCTTGAGCATTTTCATTTTGGTGTTTCTTTTGATGGTGACCAGTTGGTTCTTTCTATTTTTGCTTTACTTGCTGGTTCCTATAGGTCTGGACAGTTTCCATTTATGATTTCTTGAAATATTTTATCTATGCCCCCCCCCTTTTGTGCATGGGTTCCAGAAAGTCTAACAGGTATTAGATTTTTTCCCCCTCCTTGACCTGTTTTCTGAGTCAGCAGCTTTGGATATGAGATACATTATTTTCTATTTTTTTTCAGTCTTGTGACCTTGTTTTAGTATTTCTTGTTTGTTTGTCAGTCATTACCTTTTGTTTGACCTATTCTAATTTTCAACCTGGATGAAGTTTTGTATCTCTTGTCATAAGCTGTTAAATTTCCTTCAAAGTCTTTCTTCTATCTCTCTCATTTTTTTTTTCATTTTTCCCTAAGAGCTCTCATTTCATATAGTATATGATTTTTAAATTTGCTTCATTTCTTCTAGGAATTCTAGTTGATCTTGTGGCCAATATATATTTTTGTTTGAGGCTTTGCATGCATATAGTGGGGAATTATTCTCTTCTGGGTTTGTGTCTTGAATATCCCTATATGAATAATAGTTCTTTTTTTTTTTTTAAAGACCAGGCTCTAAGCACTCCTACAGAGAATGTTAGGGCCTTATTTGATACATATCTGTATTTTCTGGGGTCCTGTTGCTTTCTTTAAGTGTTGAGTTATGTGTTCTTCAAGGATCTCTGGGGCAGTTCAGACCAGGGACCTGCAAATTTTCAGTTTGCCCTAAGCAGTCTGATTTCAGCTCCATTCTGATCACTGTGCCCCTGATCTGAATTTTATAAATTCCTGACCCTGGTTTGAGTTTAAGAAATACAACCATAGTCTTAACCCTGGTTGAAACTCCAGTAGAGTTCTGGTCCTATCAGCTAACTAGAAAGATTTGCAGGTTCAGAGTGATGGAACTGTGCCAATCACTTCTTTTCCTGTTCTTGCGAGCCACACAGCCTCTTAACCTATCCCCCAGAGTTATTTCAATGATTAATGCCAAAATTATATATGAAATGATATTGAAGTAGGCTAAATAAGTTACATATTTGTAGATTTAGAGCTGGAAGGGACAATAACAGCAATCTAGTTGAAATCCCTCATTTTATAATGAAACTGAAGCCCAGAGAGGGTATGACTTGTCAAAGGTTAAATAGGTAGCTAACCCAAGATTAAAACCCAGGGCTTATGATCTGCAAATCAGTTCTTTTCCCACTGTACTGTTCTAAAACTCTTGACATGCCTATGATAACACAATATTTTGGTGGTATAGATGGCCTACAACCTTATCCCCAGTGGCTTGGATTATACAGCCATAGAAAATTCTTATGAGAAAAGTTCTCTATCATAAAAAGGCAGCTCTCATGGTTCAGGCTATCTTCTCCCCTCATGGGGAGGTGGGTGGCCTACCAGTCTATTGAATTGATCAGAGCCACCATCTGTAGACCAACATTAGCTATGGATGATTCAGGGATGCACAATTTCTGTGACCAGGATCATATTTCTAGGTTATTGCTAGAGTTCAGTTAATCTGATGACCATTTGGCCTATTCTTCAGATATCATAGAATCCCAAGAAGTGGAAACGATCTCAGGTGACTGCATCTAAACTTTACTTTTACAGATAGGAATGCTGAGGTACAGAGAGGTGAAAAGATTTGCCCAATGCCACAAATGAAATTAGCAGCCAAAGTGGGATTAGAATTAGAGGTGTGCTAGAGCCAACTCAAATTTGTTCAAGAGAGGTGTTTGTTAAATTTTCAATGCAAGCATTTACACTTTAGAAATAGGCAAATGCTATAAATTGGGGCTTGATTTATTGTTTTATTGATTTCTAGACTTGAGAAAAATGTTAAGAATGTAGATTAGATTTAAAAGTGTGTCCTACATAAATCCCCCCACCAAGAAAGCTGCTTGTTAAATATTTACCATCACACCTTTAATAGAATCCAGGTCTCCTAATATCCTAATCAGTTTTCTTTCTACTTCATTATGATTCACTTATACATATACTCTGGACCTCTAAAAGGCTAGGTTATACCTCAACAACTAAAACATTTCTAAATCTAGTCAAATAGATATTGAAGACCATATCTGTAATATTAAGTATTTACCAAACCACTGGGAATACTCCAAGTAGCAATGTATGTTTTTTTACAAATCTGGAAGAAACCAATTATTATTTTCTTCATATTTAAAAGAAATAGGAACAAAATATTTTTAATGGATCCCTGCCCCCCGCAGAATATTTAAAAATATTTTTTCCTTCATTTTACATACTGTTGCCACAACCCCAAGTGCTAAGTCAGCACTTGGATAAATAAATTCTAGTCCTCTAAAGACAGTCATTAGGATATGTCCATTTGCAGAATCAACCAGGCTTGGTTTGGGCCAGGAGCACTGGCAATGAGTAGGTACAATTAGGACATTTCAAGACCTCATACTCAAGTCCCCTTTTCCTCCCTCATAATATTATTTTGAAATTCAGTTACACTAGCAAATGGAGCAGATTTGTATGTTTAATTTGGAATGTTCATCCCTTTCAAGGTACTGGGCTTCCCCCCAAATTACTGTCACTTATTTTAGGCAACAGAGTTTTTATTCATGCCAACATGTGTTACATGAATATTTGCATCGTTGTTCTGTCCATCTTCATGTTAGTGTTTTATCACATGATATATGCAGCAGGGATCCCAGATTTTTCACATTTCTAATAAATTTCTGTAATTATTTTTCTTCAATATTGAAAATAACATTTTCCTGTGTTACATTTTTCTATCAGCTGTGACTGATAATGATGCTGTAGTTGACAATATAACTATTTTTGGACTGAGAGGTAGAGTGACCAGTGGATACAGTGCTGACTGGACCTTGTTTGGTTAGAGGACCCCAACTTCCCCTATAACCTTCTCCTTTCCTCCCTCCAGACTCCAAGTCATAGAAGGAAGCAACTCTCTCTCTCTCTCTCTCTCTCTCTCTCTCTCACTCACTCTTTTCTCTCTCTCTCTATCTTTCTTCTCTCTCTCTCTCTGGAAGAAAAAGGAGTTAGACCAGCCAGTTCTCTGCTAAAGTTGGCAGAATCTCACACTGCCTGAATACACCCACAGACTGTTTCTCTCCCCCTGCTTCTCTGTTCCTTCCTTTGATAGTATTTATTCCCCTTTATACAAAAGAAATTAGTGTCCACTCATCCTTATTGCATACTCAGTGCTAGTTCTGAGATAGAAATTGAGGCAATTGCTCAGTCTGGGAAAAGTGAGGGGTACAACCAGCCACTAGTGAAGGGTATGAAGAATCATCAGAGTAGTAATTGGAAGATCATGAACCTTATATCAATGTGTACACATTGTGTGTCTATATATACACACATACATATATAGATATAGATAAAGATATTTAATGTGAAGTGTACTTCTCATAGTTATTATTCTCTACCACAGAAACCAGTCTGTTCAAAACTTACATGAAAGAAATCAAGAGAAGCCTAAGCCTCTAATGCTCCACATATCTATATTATGTGTAATATGGTGCTTTTTAATGATTGCAAATAAACTTTATATATATATTATTTTATTTGATCTTCAACAACCACGTGCAGGCTGAGCAGATATTATTATCTTAAGGGAACTTCCTCTCCCCCATAATAGCCCACAAAAGACAGTTCCAAAATGAACCAATACCACCAGCATACTCATTGGAGGGCCACAAACCTACCCTACGTCAACCAAAATCTCGTTGCTTACTTTCTACCATGTGTTAGATATCTACTGTCAGCTGGATCTTGCCGCGCCCCTACCTCCATCTCCATGCTGATAAGAGATAACCCAGAGCTCCTCTCTACTCTGACTTTTGGACCCACTACTATATTTCCAATAATCATTGGTTGGGGACAATCTGTCTTGCCATTGTTCCCCGAGATCTTCAGGGGGTTTACCATCTGCCCTGCTGTTTTTCTAGCCAACTTCAAGAACCACCCAGAATTTCTATCTGCCATTAAAATGAATCCTTTTTTATGTGTTGTCATACCAATTTAGAATGTGAACTCCTTGCCAGAAGGGACTGCCTCACTTTTGTATCTGTATGTCCAATGCCTAGCAAATCGTAATACTTTTCCATTTCATTTCATTTTTATGGACGATAGCGCTAGGGGTCAGAAAGGTAAAAGGTCTTGCCGCACAGCTGGCAATTCATGAGCCTGGATCAAGAACCTAGGTCTTCTGAAACAGTGCTCAACAAACTTGGGGAATGAAGAGTGTGTACACACACACACACACGTATGTACGTGCATGTGTGTATACATAAATATACACACATATATGGTTGGAAAACAGAATTGGTCAGTTGGCCATACTCAAAACTTTTCTGTCATGATAGAAAGCACCAGAATGATGGCAGCCAAATGGTGGGAAGTAGAGCAGAGAGTGCTAAGGATCATGCAGTATTTAGATAGTTGATGAGTTTTAATTTGGCCATTAGTTTTCTAAATATAAGATAATTTTCCAGCGACTTATGAATGCTCATATTGCTAGAGGAGCTCAATCATATCAACCTTGAATTCTTGTAATAAGTGAAATCAAAATGAAAAAGGAAGTTTCAAATAAATAGAAAGATGGCTAACAGGTACTTCTTTGGGAGAAAAAGAAAAGAGTTGGCAGCATGGGTTTCATCATAGGCCAAGAAGCAACAAGAAACATTATTTCATGGGCTAGTTGATTATCGTATATCATATAATAATGAGAAGTGTATTCAAAGATACCACCAGGGTAATATTTGGGGCTTATATACCAATATCAATTGGTGAGGAAGTGGTAAAGGAATCCTTGAAGAAATAAGATCCCCAAATCAACTAAATATACCATCTCAGAGATATATTGATTAGACATTTGATTATTTCGATGCATGGTTCAAAAAGAAGGAATAACAGTTGTTGAAGACTTACAGATTACATAGAAGCCTCATGCAACTATATGATGAATACCTTCTTCAAAAAAGGAATTGCTAAGCACTGACCATGGAAAATGACACATAGCATAATACAAAACAAAATAGATTATATTTAAACAGACAGGAAAAGACTTGTTGACTTTTTGTTGATGTGGGAGTTCTCCCAGAGGCAGCTGCCAGACCGTTGACTCATCAGAAGTAGGATCAAAATTAATTTTTTTAAAAAATCTAAGAAAATAGAATAATGAGTAAAAAATATGGAGTGCAATTGAAATGACCTAACGTTAAATTGCTAAAACAAGTTATTAAAAAGAAAAATTGAACAATAGACAATAGAAATGACATTGACACTGACTATAATAATTTCATCCAGAAGTTTAACCAATGAAAATTAATTGCCCCAACAAGGAGAGCAAAAGAGATCAGAAAGCACTTTAGCAAATATATGACTCACTCACCAAAAAGATAGAGTTGGCTGCCAAAGACAATAACAGCTTAGAATAAAAACTCATTTGTAAAATCTTACAATGATGGATGATGGACAATTATGAACTGTTTTGTCTCATTAAACAGAGAGAAGCAATGGAGGGCAGAGTGAGTTTAACAAAGCTTGGCAAGATGTCCAACTAAGCAAAGTGATCCCAAGGACACTTGAAAATGAAAATAGGAGAACAACAAACAGAAGAAAAATGGAAAAGATTTGCAAAAACCATTTCAATAAATTGTTTTCTCTATCATGGATGGTGGAACCACCCATTTGGACTCTAATATAATAGTTCCAAATATACTTATAAAAAGAAATGCCACCAAATAGGACAAAGATAGGAAAAGTAGTTGGACTGAACCAGGTAGGTATAGAGGTGATTTTTGCAGGAGGTGATACAATTGGGAGGGTTTTGAGGAACCAATATGCAAAGTATTTTATGCTTTTTGCCAAAAGCATTGAAAAAAAATTGGATCTTATTAATACTGAAAAAAAAAGATTATCAGGAGAACATCCACAATTAACCACCTACCTATGTGCTCAGAGCCATCTTGACATGAATTGAGAGAATCCTTGAGATTATTTATTAGGAGACAAGCAAACTTTTAAAATTGAGATCCAATAATGGATTTATCTTTATCATTTCACCCTTAACTGAAGTATGTAGATAATATAAGATCCTATCCATACACAAAGATCATTAAAGATACCTTTAAAGATATAACTACAGAAATAACCCTATTCAACAAGCCTCTGATGATAAATATCAAGTGAGGCATAAAACACGAACATGTATAGTGATTAAAGGTATTCGCCACTGTGATGGAGGAGATCCAGTAAAGTTGATGAGGGATTCCCCTTAGATAAGAAAACTTTCCAGATGATCCTATTTATACGTGGCATTATCCTGAATGAATTAAACCCAGCAATATTGCAAAGCCTTCTGGAAAATAGATATATAGATAAATGTAGATAAATCTTATACATATCCTAATATATTAACCCCCATATATATGCATGCATTTGGGGGGTTGTTTTGAATGGAATTCTTATCATTTTTCTGGGTTTTGTTACTACTTTATAAGCATGCAGATAATTTTGTGAATTTGCTTTTCAGGATATTTGCTTATTAATTCTTCTGGGCTAAGGATTTTTCTCACTTGGCAGTTTATTTATGGCTTGCTCAATTTCTTTTTCTGTAATAGATTTAAAACAGATATTTCTTGGGCATTTTTGTTTTTATGTTTTATATTTGTATAACTACTCACTGAATAACTACATTATCAGCTTTGCTGGCACATAATTTTATGTAGTAATTTCTGACAATTATTTTTTAATTTCCTCTCTATTTTCTATGGGAAAAAAGAATGCTCTCTTTCTTATTTTGACAACTTGTTCTTTCTTTTTCTTGACTAGATTAAAAATTGATTTATCAATTTTATTAATCTATTAAAATTACCCTTCAGTTTTGTTTATTCATTCTGTAGTCTTTTATTTTCAAGGGTCTCAATTAGTCCTCTAATTTTCAAGATTTCTTCTTTTGTACTTTTTTTTTTACTTTTTAGTTTGGCTTCTGATCTCATTACTCAACTGAAACTACTATCTCCAAAGTTACCCATGATATTTTAATTGCCAGATTTGACAGCCTTTTCTCAATTCTCATCCCTTTTGACCTCTCTGCAGCATTTAACACTGTTGATTACCTGCTTCTCCAAAATATTCTCTCCTTTCTGAGTTTTCTTGACACTGTTCTCTCTCGGTTCTCTTCTTATCTCTCAGTCTATTTACTAGACCATTATTCATATTTCACCCCCTATCTGTGGCTATGCCACCAAGACTCTGTTCTAGGCCTTCTCTCTGTCTACTCTCTCAGTGACCTCTTCAGCTCCTGCAGGTTTAATTATGTAGAGTACTATATAGATAATCCATAAATCTATATGTCCATCTCTAGACTCTTACCACCTACAAACATGCTCATCTCTTCCCCATTCTCAAAAACTCCTCACTTGACTTCCAGGAGCTAAGATGGTGGAATAAGCAGTAAATCACTGTAGCTCTCCCATAGTTACCTCCAAACAACCAGACAACTATAAAATAGCACCCCAGAACAAATCCTGGAACAGTGGAGCCAGCAGAAAGACAGAGTGGAGCATTTTTTTTTTAGATCAGGAGATTTGGATGATCAGCAAGAAAGGTTCATCTCACTCAGGTTAAAAAGGGAGAGCATTCCAGTTCAGTGTCTACCAATTCTCTTTACGAAGAAAATGTTCATGATATAGAGTTGTGAGTTTTCTGTGTAGTCACTGAACATGTTGAACATTGAATAACCTCACCAGTGAAATTGATTATATTTCAACAGACAGGGAAAAAAGCCTCTTTACTGAAGTGGAGTCATTCCTGAGTCAGCTATCTATATAACCAGACTACCAATTTGTTAGAATAAAGATCAAAAGCCAGATAGTTTTGATAGATCAAAATTTGTATAAAGTTGGAAGAAAAAATAATAATGAAAAACATTGTATGCAATTGAAACAACTTAATCCTAACCTATTTTAGAAGGTTATTGATAATGAATAATTGGGAGAGAAGACAAAAAATAAGCATTTATAAATGTGCCTTATTTGACCTACTATGTGTCACAAATATCATTTCATTTGATAATGGGTGATGAATAGAAAGGACATTGATATGGATTATAAGTTCATACTGAAGTTTATCTAATGTAAATAAATTGCCATAAGGAGACTAAAACAGCCTAAAAAATGACTTGGTCAAGCAAACACTTAACTTAATATTGACAAGCACAGAAGGAGGGCAGTCAAAGGCAATGTTGGTTGAGAATGTTTATAAAATCTTGCTAAGAAAAACTACAGAAGATTGTGAGTTATGTCATCAATATAAAAAAAAAGCATAGAATGGAAAAACATGTTAAAAGAAATATTGGTGAGAAACTCAAGTAAGCAAAGCCATCCAAGATTAGAATGTTTGTACTTGCATGCATATAACCTGGTACATTGTAGACACTTAATAAAGACTTGTTGATTGATTTCTGATAGATTGGAAGATCACCAAAAAAAAAAAAAAAAGAAAAAAAAATGAAAAATGTCTCCAATGAAAAAATCTAAATCATCAATAACAGTGATGATATGAGAACCTGAGTATTATAATTACATGTTTAGTTCAGAGATCTTGTCTTATTCTAATTTGTTAATATCACTTTTCAGAGATAGAAATTCTCCTTTGTTAACTGTTTTAGTTGTGTCCTCTATGTTTTGGTTCACTGTGTTTATCTTTCTATTGTATTTATCTCACTCTGAGAGGTGAAACTTAAAGTCTCCTACTATTATTGCATTATTGTGATTGAAAACTAGCAGTCATTGGGGAGGAGCATGTGCATATTGAGAGTGAGAGTGTGATCACAGTCCTGAAGATATTGTAGTTATAATCAGTTTCTTCCTCCATCTCAGCCCTTCACTCAATTTCAAGTATGAAAGGCTTAGCCTGAAAAGGAAAATGGCTATCAAAAGAATAATACTGAGCTTTAGTGACCTGCAGGAAATGCCAAGTTAATTGATTGTGAGATTTCTGTGCTTTTTATTGCTTGTGGAAAACTATACTGATTGAGTGCTACAGGATTCTCACTCTATGCAGGATGCTATCTTGGACTTTTCTGGTCCAGTGAATGTAAAGCCAAGAAGGAGTTATTTCTCTGATCTTGCTACTTAATTCTTTTATTGCTATTTTTCATACTTTGTTCTAAGAGAATTCAGAATGTTTTTTTTACTTTTGGAGTGTATTCTTTTTAATGTGTACTCCTTTAATTTCTAATTATTAAAATAGTTTAAAGTTGGTTTTTATGATTCATCAGTGCCTACTTGCATTTTCATGCCTCAAAACTGAGTGATTGGACTAAGCCTAATTTAAGTTTTGCTGCAATAGTTACTATCAATGTCTTTTTGCAATTCTAGTTTTTTTTTAAGAAATTTAACCACTATGCCATTAGGTACATATAAAATTAATATTATTATTTCTTCATTATCTATGATGCCTTTAAACATAATGTGGTTTTTCTATCTGTCTCTCTTTATTTTGTCAGATTTTATTGTTGCCTTATTTGAAGATTGTAACTCCTGCTAGGTAAGTGTCTCTGGAAGAATAACAGATTCTGTTTTAACTTACAATTTTTAGTATGCCTATCTGTTTTAAGTGTTTCTTGAAAGGAGAAAATATTGGGTTTTGTTTTCTTGTATACTCTTCAATTATTTTTATTTTTAATTTTTGTTGGTAAATTTAATCCAGTAAGGTATAGGGTTATTATTTTTGTGTATCTTATTTCATATACATATATATATATATATACATAATACACATATACATATATAATGTGTATATATGTACATATACAAACACGTATGTGTATGCTTAAGTGTGTTGTGAGGTTGTATAACTACTCTTTTGAGTCAGCACTTAGTCTATGTGGGGTTTTTTTTGGATATGCTACTCAGACCCATTTTCTCCTGGAAATTCTTCTTGATTCTTGTTTTTCTACCCAATTTTATGCTTGAGTTTACTCTGATTACTGTTTTCTCTCTTTTTTTTATTTCAACTTACCATCTCCCAGTTCAGATATGAGTGTAAGATTCAATACTCCCCATTTCCCTGCTACCACCTCATCCAGTTTTCTTTATCAGTGACATTAATTTGCAATGCCCTTTTCCAAAAAGGGTTGTTTTCATTCTACCCTCTTTCTTGTCCCTTACCTATTCTTTCATAAGAGTATGTGTTTGGTTGGGTACACTGTATTGTTTGTTCATGTGTGCCTAATGTAGCTCAAAGAGAGGCAAGGGTAGATTTCCCTAGAGTCTTCTCCATTCACCCTTCTCCAAGGGAGACTTTGATTCCTGATAGAAGTCAAATCAGGAAGTTGGTGCCAGAGATTGGCCACTCTGTTCTTCTCAGAGAGAGAGGGAGGGAGAGAGAGAGAGAGAGAAAGAGAGAGTGAGAGAGAGAGAGAGAGAGAGAGAGAGAGAGAGAGAGAGAGAGAGAGCATACTGGGCTAGAACTATATTTGTCTTCTCTCTTAAATATTATTTATATAGGGGAAATAATTTTTAGGTAAATGTTGCACTCTTGATTGTTATCTCTAAATGGGAAAGGAGGTTCCCAAGCCATATATCCAAGATTTGGTCCCCTTCCCACTAGATGCCAGTTCCACAATGAAAACACACCAAATAGTGAGTAAATCCATTTATCCAAATAGATGGCAAAACAGAAATCAGAAAAAGTATACATAGGGGAATATATAATCCAGACAATCATGAGGGAATGAGCTCTCCCACTGGGAGTGAGATAACTAAGATTAACCATGAGAGAATGTCTCAGATATCACCCAAGGGAAAATTCCCTAAATACTCTAGTGTAGTAAGCTAGGAATAGAGACATGATCAATGTGCCAGCTTCTCTATTTGCTGGCTTCTTCCCCAAGTTTTTCTCCCTTCAAGGACTTGAAAAAAGATTAGAATGGCATGTCATCTCTCTTGAAGTTTAAAGCCAGAAGACCAAGATTTCTCTTCTCTCTACCTCTCATCAACTCCATCTCTTTACCCAGACTTGAAGCATTGAGTAATAAATCTCCAGCAAGGAAGGGAGTCCTCCCAAAATGGGCTGTGATGGTCAGATTTTACTAGGATTCTCTAGAAAATAGGTTTTTAGTTTCTTGTATGTGTCATGGACCCCTCTGGCAGTATGGTGAAGTCAATGGATTACTTCTCAAAATACATTTTTTTTAATAATTGAAAGAAATGCTAAATATCAGTTAGAGGCAAATGAAAATAAAGATGTGATTTTTCCCCAGACAGGTTCATGGGTCTCATGAAATCTATGGCTTGAGAGAGAATCCCTTATCTAGAATGCTAATTCTTCAGGAATTTTAATTCCTAATAGAGGCAGCTAGTTGTAATGGACAGTTCAGAAAGTCTGATCCGATTCTTTATCTCTTTCCTCTTTGCTTATCTTTTTTGAGGTTATGATAATCTCTTTTTGATCCTCTAACTTTTTTCAACATTCTCTGAAACATGTTTTCTTGGGGTCCCAGACACTTCTTGCCATCATGTGGTAGTAATATACATGATCCTCACTTGAAAAACTAATTTCCTGACGTATCCAACCTTCATACTCTAATCTCAGAATATTTTGCTGCAAGACCCTTTTTTCACCTTATCCTGCTCATTTCACTATGTAGACAAATTGGCAGTAGAGTGCCTGGTAATACACAACTCTGGGCAGTTAGATAACATAGTGGATAGAGTGCCATGATCTGAAGTCAGGAAGACCCGAGTTCATATCCAGCCTCAGGCCCTTACTAGCTGTGTGACCATGGGCAAATCACTTAACCCCATTTGCCTCAGTTTCCTCATTTGTAAAGTGAGCTGGAGAAGGAAACCACTCCAGTATCTCTGACAAGCAAACCCCAAATGGGGTCATGAAGAGTCAGACATGACTGAAACAACTGAACAACATACAACTCTGACTTTTGCTCTGTGATCTTTCCCTGAAAGGTTCTGTACTTACTTTTTCACTCTGTCAAAGGTAGAGAGATAAACTGAGCCTTTCAGCCACCTTTCCTATTAAATCCTGACAAATGATTATCTTAACTCCCCTGTCCCATTTTCTCCATTCCCCATCTGAGATGAGTTCTTCTGTATTCATCCCCCTTGTGATATTGATTCACTAAGCAAAGCATGAGCTTTTTTTCTTTTTTTTAATAAGAAAATAAGACAATAAAAAATAGTACCCCAACCTTCATGCATGTCTCTATCTCCCCAGGCACCTGAAAACAAAATTTAATAATTTTTTATTACATAAAATTATCTTTCTGATGTTTGATTATTTCATATATTAAATATCCTGCTTACCTCTGGGTTCTTTTGGAAGGAATGACTTAATTTCTTCCCTTTTACTGAAAGTCTAGTTTTTAAAATTTTATATTTATATTCATATTTTTTGCATATGCTATTTTGGGGAAACAACTGGTCTCCTTTGTTCTTTGGAATATGATGTTCCAATTTTTCCTTTGAATTATGATAATCACATGTGGTGAGAGCAATATTCTACTCACCTCCCCCCCCACCCATGCAAGTTAGGTTAGTTTTCCTTAAAAGATATTGAAACCATTCTTAAGGTTTTATTGGCTCATGTGACTAAAGGCTCAGGATAATAAAATTATTTCCTGGTCATCTTAATACAAAACAGATATACAGGCTCTGATTCTAGGCTAGAAGACCATGATGGGTAGCTCAGGTAGGGGAACTTCAATCAGCTATATCAACTCAGGGTATCCTCAATGCATATCCTCATGAATACTTTTTTCCTGCTATGGTTAAGAAAATCATCTTCTTTGACTGTTGAATGATCTATGAGTGTCTTGTTTTATTCCAATAAAGTCCGGGCCAGAATAACAGAACAAACCTATACCATTTTGACTGGTTCTTGTTGTAATTTGAAATATTTTTTCCCTTACTACAGGAAAATTTGTTCATTGAGCTGTTAATTCTGAAACTTGACTACAATGCTTTCTGAGTTAAACATGTTGTTGGTTTTTTTTTCCTGTTAGTGTTCTGAGATTCTCTCTGTATTGCTGATTCCAATTTTAATGTCATTTTTTCTGTACAATTTCTTGAAGAATAGAATTCTTTTTTAATGATGATTTTAAGAAAAGTCTATAATCCTTAAATTATGTCTTTGCAATGTACTTTTGAAATTCAGTATTCTTGTTTTGTCTACAGTCTTCTCATCTCTAAAAAAAAATTAAACTGTTCCAATATTTTTTCTTCTGCTACTGCATTTTTGTATTCTAATTCTCTTTTTCAGAGACTTATTGAATACATCTGTCTTTTGTTCTTTTTTTAAAATGGAGCTAGACTTGGTGATTTCTTCCTTAAGAGCTCTAATTTCCATCTTTATTTCTCTGACATTTCCACTTAGTTCTTTTATTGCTTTTTTTTTACATTTTAAGAGAATTTGCAGAATTTGTTAGGATACTTCAACCTTCTTCAGGAATTTTTTTTTTACTTAATTCCGTTCTATGCAAAGCAAGTGTCTACTGATATTATTCTTTTCTTCATTTCTCCTCTTCAGTAAGCTGTTATCTGTTTTTATCAATCACTTTGATTTTTTCCATGCCATACTTGCTAAAAATACTTATCAACAATTTTTTTCCTTCTGAAAGTTCAGCATTATCATGCTCCTTTTCCTTTCCCCTGACATTTGTTGACTATTCCCTCAGACCACTAGGTCAGATAAAGTCTCTGCCTATAAAAGATTAAGAGCATCCAGTTGGAACCCTGTTGCAAGGAAATACTGAGTAGCAATTGTAGATGAGTCTCTTTTCCACTTTTGCTAGTCTTACTTTTCCTTTGCTATATACCCTGTGCTCTTCTTAGTCCTTAGGCCGGTATTAAAGAAATTAGGAGATAATCCCATAGGACACTGCTGAGGGTGTGCCTCAAGAAGCCTTTGAACTTGTATTTCTTCCCCACCTTCCCTTTACTCCTTCTATCTTCTAGTTGTAGCAGAACTACAAGATTGGCTCAGGCAGCAAGTGGGCTAGGTGAGAGAAAAGCATGGGCAATCTGCTAAATTGGGGAACTCCAGAAGCTATCAACTGGTGAGAAAGTGTACATAAAGAAAGCCCAGAAGCAGTGAGCTAGAAGTTAGCCAGGACACAGTAGAGTGATATTAGCATGATTAGCATGAAATCTCACTCTTCTGATCTTTCCTTTTAATAGAAATCCTTCTAAATTATGGTGTAAAAACCAATTCTTCCATTTAACAGACTGCTAGAGTCCACATAAGCTCTGAATGAAATGAAGCTGAGACTGACTAGTCACAGTTTCTCTTGTGAGACAGATTTTTTTTTTTGTCATCAGGCTCTCTGGCTCCCGTTCACGGAATTGCAGAATTTAATACCTCAATAGAACCTTTGCAGTCATCTTACATGGGAGCTCCCAACCAGTAGATTTGGATATACCAGTATGTTTTGAATTTTGGTAGACTTCTATTAAGACTCTTTATGCCAGCTTCCTTCTATAATGTCCCTTGACTTGCCCCTTGATAAGAAAGATGCTTCAAAATACCTCTATGCTTGGGCCTCTTCTCCACCTTTCTATCACTCCTTTGACTGGCTACATGTCTCCTCCTGAGACACAGTAAGTGCAGACCCCTATCAGTGAGTAGGCTATGAGAAAGGGGGATCAATGTCAGGAACTACCAGATTGCTGGAGTTTTGTAAACCAGGGCTTTCAATACCCCTGGAAGTGGAGACCTCAGTTGATTGCCAAGGGATTAACTATGCTAAAAAAAATGGTTGTGGTCACTAGGGTCTTCTTCCTAAAACATGTTGAAGATCATTCATCTAATTCAATCTCCATGCCTCCCATTTTATAGATGAGGAAACTGAAGCTCAGAAAGGTAAGTAATAGCTTGCATGCATTTAGATAGCACTTTGCATGTTTGATATGAGAAAACTGAAGTCTCAGATATATTATATGACTCTTCTCATGTCACATTATTGGTAAAGACAAAGACTAGAAACCAATCCCTTGATCACTTCCCTATGTTTTTGCATGTTTAGAACAATTTGCTCTTCTATCATCCAAGATCGATACCATTGTGAGTATTACCAAAATAAAAGCTGGAAACCAATAAGCCATAGACTATAAATAAAGCCATTCTCTGAAGAATCACCTTTGTTCATGTCAGAAGATAATGCTTCATCCTTAGATTAAGCTTACTGATTTCTAGGCATATTATTGCCCAAAATAAGATCCTCACAATTGTGGAGCTTTGCTCACTAAGTCAATAGCTTATTTCACAGTAAAGATAACAAGCCCTTAGCAATAGGAAAACAAAACCAAACTTACCAGCTGAATGTTTGTGTGTGTGTGTGTGTGTGTGTGTGTGTGTGTTTAGTATCTTAATTTTTTTTATCGTTTCATGGATTGTCATAGCCAAGTAACTCATCATCAAGGGGCCAATGGTGAGGATCTTTTCAGTACTTAGCAAGGCTGGTCCTCAGATAACACACTTACTTTGTTTCTAGGAATGTACCTGAAGCCTTTTCAGAGTTATAGAAACTGCTAGGGCTGGCATTTCATGAACATAGTCTTTAAGAATCCAAGATCACCTCCATAACATGATGAAGCCTCAGACTATGACATTGTAGATGACCTCAAGTTGCTCCCTGAAAGAGGCCCATCCCTTTAAAGTAAATATTCTCCTAATGGTGCTGCATGGTTGAGAATCATGAAATACCATAGGCTTTGTTGAATTAAAGTTATAAGTCACTCAAAGAGCATGGGGTGGGGGTGGAGAAAACTAATGGGGATGAGCAAGCTACAACATGCTATCAATGAAGCACTGCTTAGAAGAAGTAGCACAAAGTATATCATATGATATATGACCCAGAAAGAAGATGGGCCAGTAGGGTAATAAAAGCAAGTGGTAACCAATGGAAAATCTACATGCTCCATTA
Source organism: Vombatus ursinus (assembly GCF_900497805.2). Classification (NCBI taxonomy): domain Eukaryota; kingdom Metazoa; phylum Chordata; class Mammalia; order Diprotodontia; family Vombatidae; genus Vombatus; species Vombatus ursinus. The sequence continues at coordinate 11,933,496 of NW_020954587.1, read as the reverse complement.
GTATCTATATAACATTAAGAGGTCAAGAAGAAGGCATGTTGGGCTCTGCAGCCAATCAGTCAATAAACATTTATTAAATGCTTACTTTATGCCAAGCACTGTGATGAGCTTTGGGGATACAAGAGAAAAAGCACCCAACATTCTCAAGGAACTCACAGTCTGATGGGGAAGACAGCATGCAGACAATTATGCATAAACATGATCTATATAGGATAAATTGTAGATAATCAACAAAGGGGAGGAACTAGCATTAATGGGGATCAGGCAAGGCTTTTTGTAGAAAGTGGGATCTTAGGAGCAGCTAGGTGGTGCAATGGATAGAGCTCTGGCCTTGGAGTCAGGAGGATCTGAGTTCATATCCAGCCTCAGACACTTGACACTTACTAGCTGTGTGACCCTGGGCAAGTCACTTAACCCCAATTGCCTAAGCAAAAAAAAAAAAAAGAAAGAAAGAAAAGAAAGTGGGATTTTCGCCAGAGTAGAAAGAAGCTGGGGAAGCCAGGAGGCAGAAATAAAGACGGAGAGAATTCCAGGCAGGAGGGAGAGTCAGTGAAAATGCTGAGTGGGGAGTAGAGGATCTTGTACAGGGAATACAAAGGAAGACAGTGTCATTGGATTGCAGAGTATGAGTGTGAGGGTGAGCAAGGTGTCAGAAGACTGGAAGAGTGGGGATGGAAACTGACAAGCCCTGAAGGGATTTGAATGGCAAACAGAGGATTTTACATTTGATCTTGTAGGTAGTAGGGAGCAAGTAGAGTTTATTAATTGGAGAGGGGGAGATGGTGGCATGGTCAGACCTGTGCTTTAGGAATAACATTTTGACAGATGAGTGAAGAATGGAATAGAGTAGGGGTGGGGAACCTGTGGCCTTGATGCCAAAGGTTCCCCACCCTAGGCCACTAGACTGTGGAGGGACTTGTGGCAAAGAGACCAACCACCAGTAGGCTATTGCAATAACCCTGGCTTGAGGTGATGAGGACCTGCATTAAGGTTGCAGTATTGTCAGAAGGGAGAAAGCAGTGCATATGAGAGATTCAATGAGGGTAAAGTCAACATGACTTGGCAACAGATTGGATATGGTTGGGATGAGAGAGAGTGAAGAGTTGAGGAAGAATATACAAGAACAATCAAGAGGGTCCAGATTAAACTATGGAACCACAAGAAGGCAAGGAGGAATTTCCAAAGAGATGCTGAAGCAATAATCAGGCCTGCTCTAGAGATGCAGCAGGTCTTTAAAAATGAGTTACCTAGATGATTCTAAGATACCAAGAACTGGTCATACTGTTTCAATGTCAGACCAGATGCTCCTTTAATCTTTAATGACAGTCAGTCTGGGAAATGAACCAAATATTGTGGGGTGCTTATAATTATATTTGAAAATCAACTTGTTAGAGTCACAAGCTTCTTGGACCACTCTGCCCCTCAGATGAAAGATTTTAGCTGCCTTTTTTGTAGGTATAAGGAAAAAGAAAATGAGTGCTCAGGTACTAGGGGGAAGATGGAAACCTTTTGTTTAGACTCAGTTTATCATTACCCTTGCTTCCCTGGGGTTTGAGTAGACTGAAACTCCATTTACAAGTTAGGGAAGAGAGTTTCCTGTCCAATATGATTAAATAATTAAATATCTATGGCATCTTTGATCATGTGGTAGCTGCTTAAAACTTGATGGCATCCTAAGCTCTTTTATGGATTATTTTTCCTCATTATTTTCAGCTGCAACTCCTTGAATGTTATAAAAATCGGCATTTATTATAGTGCCATAAAAATATAAAGTTGACAAAGTCTTCTGCTAGAACAGATGGGCCTCTTAGAGTTCCAACCAATGCAGATTAAAAGCTATTATAAACTATAAAAACAAGTCATTATGAATTCCAATTGTGCCTTTTGTTAACATGTGCAGTGATATGCTATGTGGTCATGTTGACCCAGTATTCCTATAGCTCAGTATTGCATGAGTATTTAAGGCTGAGTTTGCTGTTATTTGAATACTTACCTGGTTGAGCATGTAAAATAATGATTTGAGTTAGTTTTCAGAGATTGATGTAATGTTAGCATATTTCCAAGATAAAGCATATGTCAAAAAAGAAAAGTCTAATTGGCTTAGGTGTTCCACCATGCACCAAACGCTTTTTTTCCTGCTGCCTCTCAAATCAAATCACACACACACACACACACACACACCACAACTCAAGCAACTATGCCATATGTGACATAATAGTCATTATCTCATTTTATCTGACAGTAGAGTAGAAAAAGCATAGAATTTGCAATTAGTCAAGCCAACAAACCCTTATTAAACACCTCCTATGTGCCTAGCCATGTGCTAAACATTGAAAACACAAAGAAAGGCAAAAAAAAAAAAATAAACCTGTCACAAAATAAAATAAACTAGTCCCTGCTCTCAAGAAATTCACAGTCTAATGGTGGCAGAAGAGGATAATAAACAATTATGTGCAAACAAGATGTATACCGGATGAATTTCAGGAAGGCACTAAGCTTATGAAGGATTGGGAAAGGCTTTGTGTAGAAGATAGGATGTTAGCCATGACACAGTAGAAGCCAGGAAGTGAGGATAAGGAGGGACAGAATTCCAGACAAAGGGACAGCCAGGAAAAATGCCTGGAATTTGTAGATGAAGTGTTTTGTGCAAGAAAGAACAAAGAGGAGGCCAGTGTCATTAGATTATGTGACACTGGAGTACATGGAGGGCAGTAAGATGCAAGAAGACTAGAACGAAAGGAAAGGACCAGGTTACAAAAATTTTTTAAAAGGCAAACAGAGGTTTTTATATTTGACCCTGTAAATAATAGGAAGCTGTTGGAGTTTATTGAATAGGAGCTGATATGGTCAGATTTGTGTTTTAGGAAGATCAATTTGATAGCTAAATGAAAAATGGACTGGAGTTAGGAGAGCCTTGTGGCAAGGAGACCAACCAGCAGGCTATTGCAATTATCCAGATGTAAGGTGATGAGGATGCTGACTAGAGTTGTGGCAGTGACAGAGAAGAGAAGCAAGGAAATATGAGAGATGTTAAGAAGGCACAAATGTCAATATTTGGCAATTGATCGGATGCCTGATTGGTAACTGGGAGGATGGTGGTGCCTTAAACAATAATAGGGAAAGTATGAAGAAGGGAGTGTTTGGGGGAACAGATAATGAGTTCTGTTTTGGACACATTGAGTTTAAGATGTCTATGAGACATCCAGTTTGAAATGTCCGATAGACAGTTAGACCTTTGAGACTGGAAGAGAGAAGTTAGGGCTGGCCAAATTGATCTGAGGATCATCTGAAGAGAGATGATAATTGAATCCATGAGAGCTGTTGATACTGCAAAAAAAAAAAAAAAAAGAATAGTATAAAGGGGGCAGCTAGGTGGTGCAGTGGATAGAGTTCCTGCTTTGGAGTCAGGAGGACCTGAGTTCAAATCTGACATCAGACACTTGACACTTACTAGCTGTGTGACCCTGGGCAAGTCACTTAACCCTGACTGCCTCACCAAATAAAGCAAAAAAGAAGAAGAAGAAGAAGAAGAATAGTATAAAGGAAGAAGAGAAGAGGGCTCAGAGCAGAGCCTTGAAGGTCATCCATGGTAAATGGGTATGACCTGGATGAAAAGTCAGTGGAGAAGACTGAAGAGTGGTCAAATAGATAGGAAGAGAATGAGGAGAGACAAGTATCATGAAAACCTAGAGAAGAGAGTATCAAGGAGAAGAGAGTGATTAACAGTTTCAAAAGTTTCAGAGCATTCAAGAAGGATGAAGATTGAATTTGGCAATTAAGAGATCATTGGCAACTTAGAAGAAAGAAGTTTCAACTGAACAATGAAATCAGAAGCCATACTATAGAGAGTTAAGAAGAGAGTGAGAGGAATAGATGTGGAGACGTTGATTGTAGATGGCCTTCTCAAGAAATTTAGTGATAAAAGGCAGGAAAAATACAGGACAGTAGCTAGTACAGATAGACAGATTGAATGAGGGATTTTTGAGGTGGGTGGAAACATGGGCATGTTGGTTGGCAGTAGAGAATGAGCTAGTAGATAGGGAGAGATTAGAGACAAGTGATAAAGTGGGGGTAATAGAGAAAACAATCTGCTGGAGGAGATGGGGTGAATTGAGATCATTTTGGGAGCTACAAATAACAAGATTTACCTACTGATTAAATATATATGATGAGGGAAAGTGAAAAGTCAAGGATAATGCCAACATGGGAAAGCTGGAGAACTGGAAGGATGGTGGTACCCTTGACAGAAATACCGAATTTTGGAAAGCAGATGAGTTTTGGGGGAAAAGATAAAGAATTCAGTTTTGAACAGGTTAAATTTCAGAGGACTATGGGGCATATCCAATAAACAATTGAATATGCATAATTGGTGAGGAAGAGAGGCTAGGGATGGATACATAGATCTAGAAATCATCTGCATTGAGGTGATATTACTTATTTAATTAATTCATTCATGAGAGCTGATGAAGTCATCAAGAGTGGAAAAAGAGAAGAGTAGGTGGACCAAGACAGAGCCCTTGCATGCAAACAGTGTTAGAGGACATGATATAGCAGGTGAACCAGAAAAGACTGTGAAGGAAGGGAGAAGGCTAACAGGAGAATCTGCTGGAGAAGACAGGAGGGATGGGATCATGGAGAGTGTACATGTATATGTAAAGTGACTGGGCTCTAGGAGAAGAACTACCACTTCATTAGAGGCTGGAAAAAGGAGAGAATGGATGGTAATTATCAAGGAGAAGACCTGAGTTCAAATCTGGCCTCAGAGACTTACTAGCTGTGTGACCCTGGGCAAGTCACTTAACTCTGTTTACCTCAGTTCCTCCATCTGCAAAATGAGCTGGAGAAGGAAATGGCAAACCACTCCATTATCCTTGCCTAGAAAACCCCAAATAATGGGGTCACAGAGATGGACACAACTGAAACAACTGAACAATTCTCTCAGAAAATATAGATGGAGATATAAAAGAGTTCACCAGAAGTCCAATTGAACAATCAAAGTTCTGAAATCAAAATGCTTTCCCCAACCTAGCTGAATTTCTGAACCAGTTAAGGAAAGTAGTTGTCCATCCTTTGCAAAAAAGATCTCAAAGGACAAAGATTCTCCATTCTCTCTCTCTCCCTCCCTCCCACCCCCACAACCTCTTGCCTTCCCAACACCCTGCTCACCACCATCCCCATCTCTTGTAGTATGAGACTTTAGGGATGTCCAACTCAAAAGATAAATAACTATGCAGGGATAGCAAGAAAGGTTTACAGGTGACCATGATTGAAAATTACTTTGTGTACTATAAAAGGGAAGGAGTATGTTCTCTTGGTGGTAGTGATTGGTGTTTAGTTTGATAGTATCAAAGTCAGCTTCTGGGTATCTGTGATAGACCATTGGCTATTCCAGTGGAATGTCATCAGAGAGTGCTGAAGTGGGAGTAACAGCATTACAACAGTGAGTAAGAGGGCAAGAGGGAATGAAGAATGAGGGAATGTGAGTGGTTTATGTGCATGTCCAGGCCTGGCTCCCCAATACTTTGTAGGTAACTCCAGGTGTGGATTTGGAGGGCTGGATTTGCCCCCAAGGTGTGCCTTGATTTCTGAGAGCATAGAGTGTATGTTAGAGCTGGATAGAAGAAGCAATCTAATCTAATAAAGATCTAAAGCAGGATAAAGAGCAAAGATGACTTCCCAGAAAGTTCCTTTTTCATATGAGTACAACTCAGAATCATGTTAGCTTTTTTTCACAGTAGCCTTACATTATTTCTCCTCTTTCCCAATAATCTGGGTGGTACACAGGGTGACTGAGGAGGAGGAAAAAGGTAACTTGCAATAGTGGGGATGGAAGTCACTATTGCCACTGTCCTACTTGGGACAAAACTCCAAATACGCAAATAGGAGATGGCTCCCTTTCCCCCAGGTAGAACTGTAGAATGTTAGATCTGGAAGGGACCTTAGTGATCATTTAGAATAAGTATTAACTTTTTTGGTGGCAAACATCCCTTTGGTAATCTGGTGAAACCTATGGATCTCTTCTCAGAATATTTTTAAATGTAAATTATAAAATAAGATACATAGGATTGCAAAAGAAACACATTATATCAAAATACAGTTATCATGATATTTTTAAAAAATAGTTCATGGATCCCAGGTTAAGAACCCCTCGTCTAGTGGAACCCCCCATATTTTATTTACAAGAAAAATGAGATACAGAGAAATTAGATGACTTTCCTAAGGACTTGAACCCAGGTTTCTTGAATCAGGTGTTAATATCTTAATGTCAAGTTGGGGCAGATAGTATTCCACTGGGACTGATCCTTGATTCTATTCTCTTCAGCATTTGTATTGGTTGCAACATAAAGAATAATGAATGTGAAGAATAAAAAAAGACGAGTCAAAAAAACAGTATTCATAATAGTTATATCTATGAATCCAGGCAGCATTAAACAGCTCCAAAATCTAGGACAATTCTAATGGATAATGTTGATATATCTCAATAAGTTTAAACACATACCCTTCCTTTAAACAGATGCTAAACATTTACCAGAGAACCATCTTTCTTACACTTACATGTTTTTATCAGTTGCTATTCCTGTTACTCTTCCATGATTTGTTTTACTTAACTTTTCAGAGAATATGTTTTGTGTTTTGCTGTGTATTTCTTTGAATTTGTCTGATGTCAAAAAAAATAAAATAAAATCTTTGTTGATGACCTGGTTTAAAGAATCAGAAGTATACTTCTCAAAGTTGGAGATTAAGTGACAAAATTGTTTATACTCCTAAAAATAGGAATAAAATGATTGGAAAGAGGGTCCTAGTAAGAAGCACATAAAATTAAAGGGTCGTATTGTTGATCTATAGCTGAAAGGAGACTTAAAGACCCTTTCATTTTACAGTTGGAGAAACCGAGGAACAGGGAAGTTAAGTGACTTGCCCAAAGTCATACATCTTCATTAAGATTGGATCAGTGCCTGCACACAGTAGGTGCTTAATGTATATTGAATTGAATTATGACTCTGCAATTAGCCCTCTTTTGACTATATCAAACTGCCTCCAATGGGTATGAATACAAGCTGATTTGCTTAAAGGGGAAAAAATCAATACAAATATTAGTCTTTATCTTTTATTTTCTATTGTGAATTTTAAAACTATATAAAATGAGCATGTCTACATACTAAGTACAGCAGAGAAAGTGGATCATACATGAACATGAGAATTTCCATTATGTACAGCTTGCTTTCCTTTTTAAATATATATATGGCATATGTGTTGCCAATATAGGATATGTATGTCCACATGGGTTTGTCTAAACATGGCTTGGGGGGAAGAGGCAATAGATATCTCTAATCTCTTCTGTCCCTCTCCAAGGGAAATTTTGATGCCTACAAAGAGTGAAGCAGAAGCTTGGGGCCATGATGAAAAAGGGATACCAAACTAGGATTCTACCCATCTTCTCTAAATATTGTTAGTCTAGAAGAAATAATTTTAGGTTAACCTACTTTTCCTGGTTGCTATGCATTAATGGGGAAGGTGTGCCCCAAGCCATAGCCAAAGACTTGACTCCCTTTCCACTCAAAGCTAGTTGTACAAAAACCATCACCATAATGAATAGAGAATAAACCCTTTTATCCAAGCCAAAAGGAAATAAAAATCAGAGAAGTTATACAGATTGGAATATACCAAAGAATATATGAGTGAATGAGATTTCCTATTGGGAGTGAAATATCTTAGCTGAACTAAGGAGTTCCCAATTTCACTGAAGGGAAAATTTCCCAAAGTCTCTAGTGGGGTAAGTTTGGAAAATTGTGGCATGCTTGAGGTTCTGGCTCCTCTGCATTTTGGCTTCTTCTCATGAATTTTTTTTCTCTGTCTAGGGGCTTCCCCCTCAAGAGGGCATGGAACATCTTGGATCCTCTCTCAAAGTTAGAACCCAGAACTCTCCTCCGAAGCTTTCACCAATCTTATCCCTCAAGTAATAATTTTCTGCACCAATGAAGAGAGTCTTTTGCAAATGCCTAGGCTTGAGCCCCCGGCTACATTTATAATACATTCATTATGTAACTTTCGATGTTATCTAGCTCATCTACTTCTGTTCTTCTTTCTGTTTTTTACCTGTGTATCTTTTAAATGCTTCAATGAACTTCTTTTCTTTCTTTCTTTATGTTTTTTATGTAATAATGTCTTGTTTTTCCAACTAGACAGGAGTTTGGCTACTTAAATTTTTTATGATCTTGAGTATATTTTGATGAACCTCATTTTTCTCTTCTGCAAATAAGAAAAGTTTGACTACATGATGGAATTCTTTGTATCCTCTGCCTCTCTGGTCTTCATTTCTGTTATTTTGATACAAAAGTATACAATGTCCTGGTCTAGAAGTTACTACATAAATTTAAAGCTGGAGTGATGATATAGGGGTAAGGGATGAGAAAGGAGGAAAAAGTATGTTTTTTCAATCAGGTGTGGTGTTTAAGTAATTTTAGTTGGAACTATGAAAAATTTCCCCTAGTGGGAAAAGAAGATCACATTCTTGCCAGCTGTAGCTTTACCTATTTTTTCTTCCATTTTCTATAAAGAAGACAGCTTAAAGCTGCCTTTCTAGGTTTAACCAACAAACATTCTTTGTACTTACATAGCATATCACCTTTCATCTGAGGCACTTAAGATGCTTGAAAATGTTAAACCTCATAACCTCTCTGGGAATTGGATGAGGATTATTACCCCCATTTTATAGACAAGGAAATGGAGGCATACAGGTTTCATGGCTTTCCCAGCAGAATGGAACTATAGAGGAGGTGGACAAAACCCTGTACCTCCAAGATTCCCAGACTGTTATTCCAATTATTGGGCCATGTACAATCCTTAACATTCTTTAGAGCCATTGGAAGAAGCTGTGTCTGTTGCCAGTGTAAATGGAAAAAAAGCATAACCTGCAAAAAATCTCATAAAAACTCAAATTTTCATGAAAACCCTGAGAATTAATATGAAATTTCACATTAACTAAAATTTTTATTTTCAGCAGTTTTGCATTGCCAATGTTTACTCTGTAAATGGTATAATTTTTCAAAACTCTACTAATAACTGTTTTCTGGGTCTGGAGAAGAAGGTCTCTGCTGTTTCTTGATCTACCTTTGTTAGAACTGAATTCCTTGGGGATGTATCCTCCCTTCCCCCCTCCCAATCCTCATACCTCCCCCAGTCAAATACCGAAGAAATAACCTGGGGATTGCAAAGACACCAGGGAGCACTTTAAATCATTTTAAGCCTAATATTAAGGGACAATAATGTAGGTGTCAGGGGGTTAAAAGCTACAACACAGTGATCCCAGGGTAATTTCCCTGCAGGTGTGTAGCTTAACAGGGTGTTAATTGGGTAGACTGTGAACGCAGAGCCCATAGGAAGCCCAGAAAGTACTGCCAGCATTTGTTAGTGAAAGGAACAATTCCAGGACTGAGCCCTGTAATCAAAATCAAGAAAAAATTTAGCTTGTTTTCTATGCTGCAGCCATTATTATACAAAGAGACTTAAAATATATTTTAATTGGTGCTGAAGGCATCTTGACTTCATCATGAATCAGAACAGTTTCAGGTTTGGGAAGCCCTTCTGTACTGTAGAAGGAAAATAAAAGATCTAATTTAAGCGTGGAAGTTTCTTAACAAAAACAGCCTGTTCTAATCCACAACAAAGAATGCAGAAGCAAATGGGAGTAGGTTTTTTTTTTCTTCTCAATACCTTCCCCAGATTCAGCTAATTGATTTATTTAGCATGGGTAGAAATGAATTTACTGATTCAAAATCAAGCAGAATAGCAAGGTATGGTAGGTACAATGTCACAAGACTAACAACGCAGACTTTGTAGGCTTGGCCTCCTCCTTCTGGGAGCTCCTAGCTCTGAACTCTGGTTACCTGGGGTGACTAGGCAATAGGTAAAATATGATCTCACCCTAACCATCTGTGGCTTTCGACTCCTCAAGGGTTTGGTGGTCTTAAAGAGTGTTGAATCATTGGGTCATAGAATGCTGGAGCTGGAAGGAACCTTTGAGATTATCTCATTGTGATTTCATCTAAAGAACAATCTAAAGACTGGTCTGGCCTCAGAAATCCTGGGTTTAAACCTCAGCTCTGCTACTTGCTGCCTATGTGACTTTGGGCCAAAGTCACTTACCTTCTCAGTTCTCTTACCCTGTAAAGTGATAGGTTTGGATTAGATGGTCTCAAAGACCCTTTTCATCTCTAAATCCTGAGTATTCTTTTACTTTACAGATGAGGAAACTAAAACGTGAAGATAGGAAGAGATACCAGGACAGGAACCCAGGTGTCCCAATTCCCACTGCTCTTTCCACTGGTGGATGTCACAGATTGGGCAAAGAAGTGACCTGCAATGAGGTGGTAAGTGGGTCAGTGGGATTTATTAAAGGGCTGGCTTTACATAGATGATTGGTATATCATGTGAAATGCAGGAGGTCCCCAATCCTTACCAACCCTAATTCTTCTTTCCTTCACTGGAAAACCTTTGAGAAATCAGGATCAGTTCCACTCCAAGTGAAAACACTAGAGCCAAATTCAAGTACAGGAAAAGTACCCCCTCCCCACAATGAGCTGTTATCTCCAGGATCAAATATAAAATCATTCCCTGGTATTTATAACTTCACAACCTGGCCCCTTCCCACCTTCCCAGTCTTCTTATATGTTACACCCTTCCATGCATTTGCTGATCTAGCTCCACTCGCTTCCTTTCTGTTCCTCTAACACAACACTCCATCTCTGTCAATTATGTTATCTTTACTGTATAGTACTGCCCCTTCTCTCTCTCTCTTCACTCCTACCCTTCAACTCTGTGGTCCATGGCTTTCCACTCCTCCCATCAAAAAAAAAAAAGAAAAGAAAAGAAAAAGAAAACAACCTAAACTAAAAAAAAAACCAAAAACAACTTCAAATAAAAGCAAAAGAATATACAGAGAGGCCACTGCTAGCAGTGGGATTAGCTTGAGATCTCTGACACCAAGAGAGGAGACTTTTGACCCACTCTGCCCACTCACCTGCATATCCAGCCTCCCAATGTCTGTCTTCTCCCAAGCTTGGTATGCCTTTATACTGACTGGCTACAATGCTGAAATACCCTTACTTTGTCATCTTAACTTCCCTGGCTTCCTTCAAGGCTTAGCTCAAATCCCACTTTCTGTAGGAAGTTTTTCTTGGGTCCCCCCTTCTTCCCCCTGCTTCAAATATGCATTTCTTCCTCTTTCAGATTACAGACAATTCTCACTTTAAGTAAATTTGCATTATGTAAATTTGCATTACACAAATTCAACTTTAGGTAAAGAATTCTGAAAGAAATCCACATTCCAAAAAAACAACTATGTTAACTTTACTGTACAGTACTGCGTTCTCTCTATCTCTCTCTTTACTCCTACCCCTTAGCTCTGTGCTCCACAGCCTCCTACTCCCCACTTCCCACCAAAAAAAATCTTAAACTAAAAAAAACCCTTAAATGAAAGCAGAAGAGCCTACGTGCTGAGAGGTCACTGCCAGATTGGGGGCTTGGCTTGAGATCTCTGGTACCAAAAGAGAGACCTTTGTCCTCCTCTGCTTACCCACCTGCCTGCTCACTCTTGGTTCTGGCCCCAGCCCTCATGTGTTCCCTCTCCTGTTCTCCTTTCTCTGTCCCCAGTGGCCTCCATGTGCCCTTGAACTGTGTGCTGGATCCCTCCCTCCACAAGTGCGTGGCCTCCTTACTGCCTTTCTCCCTCCCTTCCTCACATCCATAGGCAAATTTGCATTTTAATAGAGGTCTGTGAAATGATCCACTAAAGTAAACTGAGAACTATCTGTACCTTATCAGGTAAACAGATTGCCTCATTTACTCCTTATGGAATTTCTATGTTCCTTGTTATGCATATGTTTTCTCCCTCATTAGGATGTGTACTTCTAGAGCACTTGTTCAGTTGTTTTCAGTCATGTCCAACTCTTCATGACCCCATTTGGAGTTTTTTGGGCCAAGATACTGGAGTGGTTTGTCATTTTCTTCCCCAGCTCATTTCACAAGTGAAGAAACTATGGCAAATAGGGTTAAGTGACTTGCCCAGTAAGTTTCTGTGGCCACGTTTGAACTCAGGTCTTCTTGATTCCAGGCCTGGCACTCTCTCCACTGTGCCACCTAGTGGCCCTTCTTGGGCACAAGGACTTTTTTTGGTCTCTCTTTATATCCCCAGGAAGCTAGGGCAAGTTACTTAACCTTTGTTTGCCTTAATCCACTGGAGAAGGAAATGGCAAACCACTCCAGTATCATTTTAAAATTTTATTTGTTTATTTTTAGTTTTCAACAGTCACTTCCGTAAGATTTTGAGTTTCAAATTTTCTCCCTATCTCTCCCCTCTTCCCACCCCAAGACATCATGCAATTTGATGTAGGCTCTACATAAACATTCATATTAAACTGATTTTCACATTAGTTAAGTTGTAAAGAATAATTAGAACCAATAGGAAAATCCATGAGAAAGAAGAAACAAAAAGAGAGAGAGCAAATAATATACTTCTATGTGCCTTCAGACTCCATGGTTCTTTTTCTGGATGTGGACAGCATTTTCTATCATGAATCTTTTGGGGTTGTCTTAGATTCTTGCATTGCTAAGAAGAGATAAGTCTATCAAAGTTAGCCATCGAACAATATGGCTGTTACTGTCTACAGGGTTCTCCTGGTTCTGCTCACTTCACTCAGCATCAGTTCATATGTCTTTCCAGGTTTTTCTGAAGTCTGCCTGCTCATCATTTCTTATAGCGCAATAGTATTTCATTACATTCATATACCACAACTTGTTGAGCCATTCCTCAATTTACAATTCTTTGCCACCACAAAAAGAACTGCTATAAATATTTTTGTACATGTGGGTCCTTTTCCCATTTGTACAATTTTTTTGGCATACAGCCCTAGAAGTGGTATTGCTGGGTCACACTTTTATAGCCCTTTGGGTATAGTTCCAAATTGCTCTCTGGAATGGTTGGATCATTTCACAATTCCACCAACAATGCATGAATGTTCCAATTTCCCTAAATCTTCTCCAACATTTATCCTTTTCTGTTTTGTCATGTTGGCCAATCTGATAGGTATGATGTGGTACCTCAAAGTTGTTTTGATTTGCATTTCTCTAATTAATAGTGATTTAGAGCAATTTTTCATATGACTTAGAGAGCTTTAATTTCTTCATCTGAAAACTGCCTTTGACCATTTATAATTGGGACCACTGCAGTATCTTTAGCAAGAAAACCCTATGGATAGTATGTCCACAGCATCATGAAACACTGGCATGAATGAATGGCTTGTATCCCCAGTGCTTAACATAGACTCTGGCACACAATCAATGCCTTGTTGACTGCCTGATTGGCTGGTGGACTGACTAAAGCAGCACACATCATATCCCAGTATTACAAATACCCTTGCAATCAAATTCTTTGAAAAGCAGAATGATTTTTAAATGATACATGAGTAAATTAAGCAGTGTTTGCCAAAAGAAAATCCAGGACCACAAAGGGATTTGGACAGTCTTTTTAAACTATGTGATAAAAATATCTGTGCTGTGTTTTCATTGGACTAGCGCTACTGAGTATAATATCTTATTTAAGGAGTATGGACTTAAATGTATGCTTCCTGACAATCAGGTTAGTAAGATCCTTCATTGTTGAATGAGCTTCTCTATCTTAGCTGAGAAAGTTAGGAACACTTTGGGATAAACATCTAGAGAACAAACAACTCACTGTATAGGGGCTATGGCTTAATATCTGGGGATTTTCAAACAAGTCAGATGACTTGTCCAGGGATATTATGGTGGGGAATCCAGGCTTCTGGTAGCAGTATAGCTAGATGACATCTAAACACCATTCTAATTCTGTGATTGTATTATTCACAAACCACTCATCTCCTGACTTTGGGTGGTCCCCAGTACCTCTCTCTCTCCTCATCTCTGTCTCCTAGTTTCCCTGGCTTCTATCAAGTTCCAACCAAAATTCCACCAACCACAAGTCTTTTCTGATTCTCCTTAATGTTAGTACCTTCTCCCTATTAATTATCTTCATTTGGCTCCTGTGACTTCACTCTGGAACATCCCTTTGCCATGTTAGACCCCTTTTCCCGTTGGTAAGTTCCTGCTGGAGACTACATTTTGAGGAGGGGCCCCAGCCGGTCACCCTTCATGTCCCTTCTGGCTTTGCTTCTAACTTTCCTGACTTCTATACCATGTCCCTGTATAGGTACCTTTCCCCTTAAACACACCTTTTAGTTCCCTTTTCTGCATTCCCACATTATAGTGTTAATTCCTTGATGTCCGGAGCTATCTTTTTTCTTGTATTTCTATCGTCAGCACTTAACATAGTGTCTGGTACACAGTATGCACTTCTTGCCTTGCTTTACTTTGCCTTGTTTTTATATAGCTTTTTGCATGTACTTTCACCCATTGGACTGAAAGCTGGTTGAGAACAAAAGACTGTCTTTTCCCTTTCTTTGCATCACCAGCACTTGGCACAGTGCCTGGCACATGGAAGGTCTTTAATAAATGCTTTCTGATTCACTGACTGGGATACAGCTCTGGCTCTGCCTCTGTGCTACTATAGCTATTTTTCTTAACTTCTCAGTTCTTTCTTTTACTGATTTTCCTAATCAATCTGTCTGACCTATCTCACTGTGAATTCATGGAGATCAAGAGGGAAGCTGCTTCAAAAAGTTGAGTGTCATACAATGGAAATGTGTCTTACAATTGGTTTTTTATTTCAGTTGCCCCGGACCAGGGGTTCTTAACCTTTATGTCATGGATTCCTTTGGCAAGCTGGTAAAAACTGTGAGTCTCTTCTCAGAATAATGTTTTCAAATAATTAAAGGAAATGCTAAATTTCAGTTCAATGTTAGTAAAAATAAGGATATATTTTTTTCCAATACAAATTCACAAACCCCCTGAAATCTATCTGTGGACCAGGATAAGACTGCCTGCCTTACACTGTGATATCCCCTGAATTTCTTTGCAAGGCAGTTTTGGGGTCAGACCACAGCAAAGAAATTCATACTTTAGTACCAATTAAAGGTAAGGTATGTAGAATTGTAGCTACTCCTTAAACATTTTCTAGTTCAAAGGGAAACCCAGGAGGGTCCATTACTTTCATCTCTTGAGTAAATTTATGTTTTTACTATTTTTTTTTTACTGGTACATAATGTAAATACTTATTTAGGAACTATTGTATGTGGATTATTCTATCACATTAAAACAACTTTGTCTTTGGTGTAAATCTTTGTTTTAAAGAACATTGAAACAATAAATCAGAACTATTATGGTTTACTGTGTCAATACAGCTGCTGCCCATGACCACTCAGCTGAAAACCTGTATGTACGTTTTCCCCATAGGAATCATGTTACACATTACAACCCATACATTATTACTGAGTGCTCTCCCCATCTAAAAACATTAAAGATTAAGCTTTTTTTTCCCCCTAAATTCCAGAATGCCCAAAGGCACCAATATTCACTACAGATGGCTAGACATCCCAAATTAGACAGAAAACCAGAGTTTAAGGTAGTGGGAGCGCAGGAAATCTGAACATTCACGATTCTGACTCTGAGCCTTCTCTTCTGATCATGTGCCAACTTCTCTGAAGTACTTATGTTTCTTCCTTCCCCTCTCTTCCTCTTTAGTCTCTCCCACCCTTATTTTCTATCCCCCTATTTTCTCCCCAGTTCCCCTTTCCTTGCTTTTCCTTTGTCTTCTAGTTTTCTTTTTCAATTTAACAAGTGTTGATTAAATACTTATTGCTTTGAGTTCAATTCAATAAGCTGTCATTGAATATCTATGTAACAGTAGCTCATTGCCCATTTTCAAAAGGCTCTCCTTATTGATATAAACTGATTACTCAGTGCTGCTTCCTTATGTGTGGGGGTGGAGTTGGTGAGAGCTAGAGAGAAGAGAAATCCTGCTCTTTTCACTTCCAGGTTTAAGAGAGAAGACAAAAATTTCCAGATTCTCTTCAGAAACCTGAATTGCTCCCTTCAGCAGGACTGGGATCTTTCTTCTCCCTTCACTTCTCACGAACTTCACCCCATCACAGGTAAGGGCATTGAATAATCAGTCTCCATCATTGAGAAGATTCTTTTGCAAAGGGATGTAGAACAACCTATTCTACCTCTGAGGTTCCAGGCATAATGGATAAAAGACAAAACCAAAACATATCTTGACCTCAAGAAATTTACAATTCAGGACAACAGGCATAATGTTTAAGTATAAGAGTGAGATCAAAATACCCTTTAGGCTTTGACTGTCTCTATCTATATATGAAAGGCCAGGAATCAGATTAGGAAGCTAGAAAGGACATTACCTATTTACCAATGAAATCATCTCATTAGATCCTCACAATAGCCCTGTAAAGTAGATGCTATAATTATCCCCATTTTGCAGTTGAGGAAACTGAGGCAAACAGGTTAAGTGACTTGTCCAGGATCACACAGCTCATAAGTATTAGAAGCCAAATATTGACTCAAGTCTTCACTACTCCAGCGCTTTATCCATGGAGCCACCAGCTTGCCTCTGAGCGAAGAGAAAAAAGCTCCTCCCTTTTCTAAGGCAACCTTTTGGTTGGGACACAGTCAACTCCAGACCTACCTTGGACTTAAAGTGAGGGGGGAAGCAATTTCTGTCTTCACACTTCCCAGCAGTAGCCAAGATAGCACATGCATTTACCTGGGTGAACCTGAGACTGTATCTTGGATTCACCCAAAAGGCCACCCCCAAGGACCTAGAAGGCTAAAGGTTCCCCAACCCCTGCTGTAGGCCATCTCCATCTCCATCCCCAAGCTTCAATTTTCTGCTCTCCTGCAATAAATTAGGTGTTTCCTGACAGCAAATAAATCAATGTTTTAGGCAAGACTTGAAATGGAAAAGAAAAAGAATTTAAATAATTCTTTCTTTCTTCCTTCTCACAACAAATCATTCAGGGGGGCAGGGCTCTCTTCCCACAAAATGGCCCTAGAATCCCCAAGACTGTATCAAGTCATTGTTTCATCAGCTTTTTGTTTCTTTCCCTAAGCATAAGTGATTGAACAATGATTCTGGGATGAATGTTTCTAGTCTTAGAAGCTACTCTGTGAGCTTGAGAAGTACAGAGACCTTGAATTAGCTATTGGTTGCCCAATAAGAGGAACTTCTTGGAACTGTACTTTTATTGGCGGAGAAGATCCCCACCTTGCACAATTCTGGGTCGGTCAGAAGATCTGGACCTTAAGTCAACCTTCAGACCCCAGTTCAGACTGAGAGGAAAATGAGTCTGTTAAACAGTCTCACAGACTTTCTGAGAGACTTCTCCACCTCCCATGAGAGCATGTTAGAGATGGCAATTTATAGTTCATGTTTAAATTCATGTTCATGTTTCACTCTGACTGTCCTCAATGCCTAGAATGACCTTTCTCCTTCATTTCAACTACTGACCTCCATGCTTCTTTTAAGTCCCAACTAAAATCCCACCTTCTACAGGAAGTCTTCCCCAAACGCTTATAATTCCAATGCCTTCTTTCTGTTTTTCATTTCCTATTTATTCTGTATATAGCACGCCTTGTATAATGTTATCTCCTTCATTAGATGCCCCTCAAGATATTCTTTGAGAACAGAGACAGTCTTTTGCCACTTTTTGTATCCTTTGTACTTAGCATAGTGCCTGGCACATAGTAGGAGTTTATTAAATGTTTATTTAGTGAATGATTGATTGTTAATGCTCCTCTATTTTAAGCATTTCTTTTGTGGTGGAGGAAATAGTTGTCTTATATTTTATATATACTACTAGGAATATGAATAGATAAATGAATGAATGAATGAGAAAGCATTTATTAAGTGCTATATGCCTAGCATTCGTAGTAGGGATTATTTAATTCTTTGCATTTGTATTCCCAGGGCCTACAACATTGCCTGTAATGATAATTGTTTAAGTGCTCTGAATACAAATAAGGAATTTACATAGCATGAATGACAACCAGAGAGGGCCACTTGGGTCTTGAAAGTTATAGAGATATGAATGTGTCCACAAAGGAGTAGATTGACACATTTTCTAGAAATAATGGTGGAATTAATTTGATCATGGTACCAGAACTAGAAAGGGAATAGGGTTCTCCATTGTTGGTGTGGTAATGATAAGGCAGTATTCAAGGCTATCAAGAAGAAGGTTGGGGGCAGTTAGGTGGCACAGTGGATAGAGCACCAGCCCTGGATTCAGGAGAACCTGAGTTCAAATCCGGCCTCAGATGCATAACACTTACTAGCTGTGTGACCTTGGTCAAGTCATTTAATCCCATTGCCTAGTGAAGAAGAAGAAGAAGAAGAAGAAGAAGAAGAAGAAGAAGAAGAAGAAGAAGAAGAAGAAG
>NW_020954587.1:11837534-11915123 GCF_900497805.2 Vombatus ursinus | reverse complement strand
AGAAGAAGAAGAAGAAGAAGAAGAAGAAGAAGAAGAAGAAGAAGAAGGTTGGAAAGTAACTTTTCTATTTTTTAATTTTTTTATGATAATTTTTATTTTTTTTTGTTTTCAACATTTACTTCCACAAGATTTTGAGTTCCAAATTTTCACCCCATTTCTCCCCCCACCCCAAGATGGCATGCATTCTGAATACCCCTTCCCCTAGTCTGCCTTCCCTTCTATCTCTCCCCCCCTTCTCTTATCCCCTTCCCCTTCAATTTTCCTGTAGGGCAGGATGGATTTCTATACCCCATTTCCTGTATTTCTTATTTCCCAGTTGCATATGAAAACATTTTTTTAAAATATGTGTTTTTAAAACTTTGGGTTCCAAATTTTCTCCCTTCCTCCCTCCCCACGAATCCTCATCGATAAGGCAAGCAACTAAATATAGGTTATATATGTGCAGTCATGCAAAACACTTCCATAGTAGACATGCTGTGAAAAACTATTTCCCTTAATCTTATCCCACCCCCCCATTTATTCTATTCTTTCTTTTGACTCTGACCCTCCTCAGAAGAACTTTCTTCTGATTACTCCCTTTCCCAATCTGCCCTCCTCTCTATCATCCCCCTACTCTCTTGTCCCCTTCTCCCCCCCATTTTCCTGTAAGGTAAGACAGATTCCCATACCCCATTGAGTGTGTATGTTATTCCCTCCTTAAGTCAAATTCTATGAGAATAAGACTCACTCATTCCCTCTCACCTTCCCCCATTTCCCCTCCACTATAAGAGCCTTTTCTTTTATGTTTTTTTTGTGAGATAATTTACCCCATTCTACCTTTCCCTTTCTCCTTTTCCTAGTATAATCCTCTCTCACCCCTTAATTTTATTCTCCAGATATGACCTCTTCAACTTCAACTCACCCTGTGCCCTCTATCTATCTATCTATCTATCTATCTATATACACACATATAATTTTTTCCCTCCAACTACCCTAATACTGACAAAGGTTTCATGAGTTACAAATATCATCTTTCCATGCAGGAATGTAAACAGTTCAACCATAATAAGTCTCTTATGATTTTCTCTTTCCTGTTTACCTCTTCATGTTCCACTTGAGTCTTGTATTTGAAAATCAAATTTTCGATTCAGCTCTGGTCTTTTCATCAAGAATGCCTGAAAGTCCTCTATTTCACTGAATGACCATTTTTTCCCCTGCAGAATTATACTGAATTTTGCTGGGTAGGTGATTCTTGGTTGTAATCCTATCTCATTAATTCCATGCCCTGCAGTCCTTTAATGTAGAAGCAGCTAAATCTTGTGTTATTCTGATTGTGTTTACACAATACTTGAATTGTTTCTTTCTGGCTGCTTGTAATATTTTCTCCTTGACCTGGGAACTCTGGAATTTGGCTACAACATTCCTAGGAGTTTTCCTTTGGGGATCTCTTTCAGGCAGTGATCGGTGGATTCTTTCAATTTCTATTTTGCTTTCTGGTTCTAAAATATCAGGGCAGTTTTCCTGGATAATTTCTTGAAAGATGATGTCTAGGCTCTTTTTTTGATTATGGCTTTCAGATAGTCCAATAATTTTTAAATTTTCTCTCCTGGATCTATTTTCCAGGTCAGTTGTTTTTCCAATGAGATATTTCACATTGTTTTCTAAGTTTTCATTTTTTTGGATTTGTTTTATAGTGTCTTGATTTCTCATAAAGTCACTAGCTTCCAATTGCTCTATTCTAATTTTTAAGGAAGTATTTTCTTCAGTAATCTTTTGGACTTCCTTTTCCATTTGGGTAATTTTGTTTTTTAGGACATTCTTCTCCTCATTGGCTTTTTGGACCTCTTTTGCCATTTGGGTTAGGCTATTTTTTAAGGTGTTATTTTCTTCAGTATTTTTTTGGGTCTCCTTTAGCAAGCTGTTGACTTGTTTTCATGATTTTCTTGCAAAAATCTCAGTTCTTCCTCTACTTCTCTTACTTGCTTCTCAAAATCCCTTTTTGAAAAGTAACTTTTCTAGACGGGCACTTGCTAATCTACCTTTTTTTTTTTTTTTTCAGAAAACTTACTCGTGAGCCATACCTAAGTTTTGTTTAAGAGACTTTTTCCAGAATTCTATCCTGGGGCAGAGGCAAAACAAACAATAAAAATTCCCCTAAAAGAAAATAAACTTTCAATCTCCTCTCTTTTGGAGTCAGGCTCCTCCAGCACTGAACTTTGTCCAATTCTACAGCCATTTTGTGGGAAGTGGGCCCTGCCCTCCTGAATGATTTGTTGTGGGAAGGAAGAAAGAAATAATTATTTAAATCCTTTTTCTTTTCCATTGCAAGTCTTGCCTAAAACACTGATTTATTTGCTGTCAGGAAACACCTAATTTATTGCAGGAGAGCAGAAAATTAGAACTTGGGAATGGAGATGGAGATGGCCTATCGCAAGGGTGGGGAACATGTGGCCTTCTAGGTCCTTGGGGGTAGCCTTTTGATTGAGTCCAAGTTTTATAGAACAAATCCTTTTATTAAGGGGATTTGTTCTGTGAAGTTTGGATTCAGTCAAAGGGCCTCAGATGAGGACCTAGAGGCCATGTATGGCCTTGAGGCCACCAGTTCCCCACCTGAGCCCTATAAAATGAACAAAAATACAGCTAAATTTCAGAAAGTTTGGGCTTCTTCGTGCCCTTGCTAGAATGTGTCCCCTTGATGTTTGCAGGAGGCCTTGAAAAGAACTGAATCCCTTTCTCCAAGGAAGTTAAGAAAAATTCTTAGATATCAAATAGGCAATCCTTCACAAGCAGCATCTTCTCTTTTTGCATTTGATTCTTCTCTTCCCTACCTCTAATCTGTTCCTCATAAATTTTAGGTAATGAAGACACCAGCAAAAGAGGAACAGTTGTATAGTAGAGACTGTAGGGACATGAAGCTGCCTCAATTTCCAGAGTTTATCTGTGAAATTAGGAAAAAACCTCACGACCCCCACTGGTCAGCAATAAATAAGGGAGAATGAATGGAACACTAAGATTGTGGTAGATTAAACTTTAAGAATTGGAGTATATAAGAGAACATGAGTGAGAAATGATTCCATAGGCATGAGTCAGCAGGATCAAAAAGAGTATTGAGAGAGTTGGCTGAGGGAAAGAGATGGGGGTCTTTCTGTTCCCCTCCCTTCTCCAACACCCCCCCCCCCGACCCTTTTCCCCACCCTACCAGACAGGGATATTCCAACATGTAGAGTAATGTTGAGAGGCTGACAACAATTTGGTTTCTTATAATTTATCTTAAACGGACATTTTCCAAACTCTTCAGATTTTATTTGGTAAGAGAGAAGCAGGATGACCTTAGGGCTGATTTGCAATGACAGTCCATCTAAGTCTTGCTAAAAATGAAATTTCATATTCACTATTTATCTGGGTGCAAACACACATGTATTATAGTATTCAGTAGTACTGCCTTACTGATAGTTCTTATTTCTATACTTCAAAATACTAATCATGAGTTATTTTTTTTTCCTACATATAACTTTCAGAAGAGTCAGAGGGGATTTAGAAGAGAGAAAAAGAGAAAGACAGAGAGAGGTGAGAAACAGTGACAGAGACACAGAGAGGAAAGAGAAACAGAGACAAAAAGAGAAGATGATAATGATGATCATCATCGTCATCCACAAAGACCTACCTCAGTGTCTCATTCTGGTACAGAAATGACACTGGGTTCTATGCAAATAGAGAGGAAACTCTAAAACATACTACCCAGCTGTAAGAGGTCTGAGAATGACCTCAACAATAGGCTAACACTTTTGACTGAAGACTGACATTGCTAAGTATGGAGATGATCATATTTAGTGCTTGGCCACTAGGTAATAAATTACTTGTACAAGATTACCCATAACAAAGAAAAAAAAAAGTGGTACTCAGTCCAATGCAGCCTCCTTCCATATTTGGCTGTGATGAAGGCAAAGGATTTTAAGACTCACACAATTTTTAGAACATCTATAAACACACATGTAACTGTTAATATTCTAAATTTGGGATCTTTGTCCAATGACCAATGAGTTAGAGGTGAATCATGTCAATGTTGCTATTTTTCTTATAAATGAAATCAAAAGTCAAAAGAAAGATGTGTCTATGAAATGATGTTTCAGATATTTTCAATGAAGAGTCAAATAAAGGTCTTGGAAGGGTTGGTTTCATCATTCACTCAAAGACAAAAGGAATCATCCCTTCTGGTGATACTTGGATCTCACCCTGAAGGGCGTGAGCATATGTTTATGAGGAGCATAAACAAAAACTAAGCATCAACACTGGTTGTGGAGGATGAAAAAGAAAAATTCTATGAAGGGCTTGGAAAGATCCTCTCATCCTAGTCAATACATATTTTCATGTTTGCTGAAATATATGAAGGTGTGTGCAAGGAAGGATGGGAAAAAAAAACATGTTACTGGAATACTACCGTGGTATAAGTAATGATGAGCTTAATGATCTTAGAAAGGCATGGAAAGACTTGCACAAAACAATGAAGAGAGAAATGAGCAGAACCAAAAGAACATTGTATACAGTAACAACAATGTAAGAACAACTTTGAGCGACTAAGTTATTTTGACTATTGTAAATACACAAATTAAAAATAAAGGACATATGAAGAAAGATGCTATCTGCATCCAGAAAAAGAACTGATAAATAGGAGTATGTATAGAATGATTTTTACATACCATACATGTATATATACATACGTATACATATATATGTATTCATATATATATATATAGGTATATAATAGTGGTCATCTCTAGGGTGAGATGGGGGAAGAGAAGAAAAGAAGGAAAAGAATTTATATGATAACTTTCTTGTATATTTGGAGGCAAGTTGTACGTGGTAGATTTGCAGTTTCATATACAATTGTCTTTTTTTATTGTCCCATATTATGGAAATGCTTGTTTTGTTCCATGAATTGAAAATAAAATAAATTTTTAAAAAATTTTAAAAATTAAAAAAAAAGAAAAAACATATTGTAAAATATGGCCCAAGTTTAAGAAACAGGAAGCCAAAGGCTCAAAGACATCTCAGAGGCTTCATGCAAGTACGACAAATGCTTTTTTCAAGAGAGTTAGAAAGGGCTACATACAAAAAGCATAAAACATAACAGAAAGAACCAAAATGAAAATGACCATGAGTCTGTGAACTCTTTCTCTCTTAATATGAGTCCTTCAAAAGGTGCAATGGAATGAACTTGAAATGAATGCAAGAGTTCAGACAGCTTTCATGCTCCTTTTTCTAAGAAGAGCATAGAATTGAATTACTCATCATTTTCATATATATACATGTATATATATATATATATATATATGTATAATATATATATATATCCCAAACTAATAGCATTAGTAAGACAGTGTTCAACTCATCTCTGTGAGTTGCTGCCATTCAGCTTCAGAAAACCATCATTGCCTTTAATTAGCTTGCGTAATTATGGCAAAGTGGTCGTTTCTTTAACATAATCAAAAACAGTCACAAACAACACTTTTGAGAACCAGTGAGGTGCTAGATGTTGTCAAAAAAAAAAGCTTCCAAAGCCTATCGAGGCTTATTTTTTGAGAGCAGGAGAGAAATCTATAGGGGATGCTCCCACTCTTCCATCTGTATAGTTATCTATCGTATGGAGCACCTGCTGTGATGTGTGATTTATAAGATAATATAAAGTACAGAAGATTGAATTCCAAGTTCTGTTTTTTGAACTAGATAAATTGAGAGGCCACTATTGTTGTTAGACTGAGGTTTGGAAGAAACCCCAGTCCAGGAAATCAAGCTAATAACTTCACCACAGGAACCTAGCACTTCTTAATTAGAAAGAACAGAATGTCATATTTTACTACAGAATTATGATATTATAGCCAAGTCTCCTTGACTATCACCCTAATTCTATGAAGGGATACTTGGGAAGACAAGCAATATAATTTCTTGCTTTGTTACTTCAGTGGACATGTGATTTCTTACAAAGTGAGTACTTCCTAAATGGTACTGACCATAACCCCTCCTGTCATCTTGTAGGATTATCATCCATGTCCTTCTATAAATCCAACATAGAAGGCCTATCAGACATGCTGGAGACCTTTCTCTGGACCAGGTGGGGAACCTGCAGCCTTAAGACCAAATATGGCCTTCTAAATCCTTAAGTGCCGCCTTTTGACTGAATCCAAACTTTACAGAACAAATCAAAAGGCCATATTTAAGGGTTTAGAAGGCTACATGTGGCCTTAAGGCCGCAGGTTTCCCACCCCTGAGTCTAGACCTTCTGAAAATTGGGAGATCCCAATGATCTATAAAGCCTTTCAATCAGTTATTCCTCATTCTTGTGTCATGACCAGTTCACCTCTTTTCTTAGTCAGACATCTCTCCAATTTTATCCTTCATGCCACTTTTCTTATGGAATTTTTGTATAGTAATGTGTGTAATTTCTAATCAATATATTTTCCTTTCCATTCCTCTTGGCTCTCCTTGAGTCAGTCTATGGGTAAAGAAAAGGCAGTGTGTTTTAGTAGAAAGGGTAATGGGCTCAGAATCAGCAGAAGACTATGGTTCCATTAGTCTTATTTCCTACCTTACTTTGGGATTTCTCTGACATCTCCCCCAGGCCCCATGTCAGGTACTTCACCCACTTTTTCAGCTTCCTTTTATGTGTTACCTTCCCCTATTAGATTATAAGCTCCTTTAGGGCAGGGACTGTCTTTCTATTTGTATCCCCAGCAATTAACACAATGTCTGGCACAATGTAGGTGCTGAATATGCTTGACTAGTCTTCTCTTAATTACTCACAAGGCCATTGGACAAGTCTCTTAACTCTAGAAGCTTTTTCTTCAACTGTGAAATGGGAATGATAATACTTGACTAGTTTCCTCACAGGGTTGTTTCAAAGAAGATACTTTGAAAATTGTAAGGTGCTATTTAAATATGTTATGATTACCAATAGAATCTAATTTTACAATTTGTTTTTATGAAAAATTCAAATATTAAAATGGACCTATGATTTCATATTTTGTGAACATCTCCATCCAATTATTTAGATTACTACCTGGCCTATAGACTCTTGTTCCTATCTTCCAATAAATTCAGGGTCCATCCAATGGCCCCAGGGCTTTCTGCTAATTCTTTGGACAAGAGGATACCCATGGACATAGAGGCTTGGAAGCCAGTTATCCTTCACTCTCACTGTGCGAACAGCTCTTCTTTTTAAATATCCTTAATGAAATCTTTTACTCTGATTCCTCTTCATAGCCTTTTATTTGGTAGGTGTTATAGGCTGTTGTACCAACCATGGGGCATCTCTACTGCTATCTGAGTAGGACTCATTTTTAATTCTTTGGAGATTGCAGTGTTCTACGATTCTGAGACCTACTATAATTTTGTACAGAAGTTTAACTGATGTAAACCAGTTGCCATAATGGGGAGACCCAAAGGACATTAGTCATATGTTCCTTACCTGCTTAGTAGAATGATGTGGAAGCCCAGTACCAAGCTGGTTTAAAATATAAACTTGTTTGTAAAATCTTATGGAGGAGAATGAGGGAAAATGATGAGGAATATTGCTTCCCAAAATAGAATGAGCAGTGAAGGATAAAACCACTCATCAGAAAAGAGGTAATTAAAGATTATATTTTTAAAAGAGAATATTTCCCCCCAAGTTTTACAAAAAGATTTCTAATTAAGTATGGCTATAATTTGGTCCAGGTAGGTGGTTCAGTGGATAGAGTGCTGGACCTGGAGTCAGGAAGACCTGAACTCAAATCTGGCCTCAGACATTTACTAGCTGTGTGACCCTGGGCAAGTCACTCAACTCTGTTTGCCTCAGTTTCCTCATCTGTAAAATGAGCCGGAGAAGGAAATGACAAATCATTCTAGGATCTTTGCCATGAAAACCCCAAAAAGGGGACACAGGGAGTCAGGCATAACTGAAAATGACTAAACAGCAACAATAGTCTTGTTATTAAAAGTCATCACTATAGAACTCATATCTTTCAAAAATCAAAATCTTTCTTTACCAGGAATTATGCTCCCTGTTCTGTGTTTACTGTGTCCCTCACTTACTTTTTCTCTCTCTTAAGTAGCTAGTTGTATGAATATTACATGAGTTATCCTGACCCTTAGGTCACTTTAAGCACAGGGATAGTCCTTAGACATAGAATACTACTGCATCATGCTAAGCAACCAATTTAGGAGAAATAAGAAATGATAGTCCAGGCTGGCACTTATGAAACTGACCTGAACATTTAAAGATAAACTGCTTTCATTTTCAAATAATAATAATAAGCGCTAACATTTATCTAGCTTCAAGATTTGCAAAGCACTGGGAAAATAATATTTTATCCTCACTAAAGCCCTGGGCTGTAAGTGCTATCATTTCCCCCATTTTACGGATGAGCAAACTGAGGAAGACAGGGGTTAAGTGACTTGTCCCGAGTCATGTAGCTAGTAAGTGTCCGAGGCAGATCTTTCTGACTCCAGATCCAGTATTCTATCCATTGTGCTACCTTGCTTCGACAAATGGGACTGCAAAATCTATTGATGCTTTCAACAATATGCAGCATTGGATGTTTTAGGGAGTTTCTGTTCTCCGAGAAGTTCCACATCTGGCACCTCTTCTACTCTCAATCCTAGTATCACCCTCAACATACTAGCCCTCCAAACTCTTCCTACTATCCCAAATCATCAGCCATTTTTCTGGCTGTATTTGTGTCTTAATTACCATATGGTATAATTTGAGGGACTCCAATAAGGACATCTTCCCCAAAATATCTCTGCCACTAACCTTCCAAGAGTCTGTGAGCAGTATTTATTCTGAGTTCTCTCAATCTTTCTAATTATGGAAACAAATAGAATGTGCAAGGATGCTGAAGGTGTCATTCACCGTGATATGCCTTACCATGTAGGTAAACAGATTCCTCCCAAGAGAGATGTGAAGGGTGGCAGATTCCTCATGCAAGAAGAGAAAATAAACAAAATCCCAAAATAAACAGCTCACATTAAACAAATCAGCTGCAGTTCAAGAAAATACCACCATTGAAGTTTTATTTATTCTTATGGTTTTTGAAGGCTTTTTTTTTTAATGAGGTAGGTTTCCAGAGCTCCCTATAAAAATGTAAATGTTCCTAAGTAGGAGAAGATGATTGGCTCTATGATTTCATTGGTGTAGTAAACCCCGGATGATGAAACTCCCTTTATTGATACATTTTCCCTGCAACGTTAAGGTTGCCCATAGAGTCCATGGTCATTCAGCCAAGAGGTACAGAGATAGGACTCAAATCAGTCCTCTTGGCTTCAAGGTCAGCTCCTTGTAAGTTATACCAGGTCCTGAGAAAGGTTACTAAAAGTCTTTATCAGCTATCTCAGTGTTAGGCAAGGCCCTATGGGGGTGGAGCATAGGGTAGCCATTTGGAGGAAGACAGTACTACTACTACTTACATGAAGGGGACTTGTTTGAAAGTTTAGGACAAATTTTATCACACCTCAGCTGGCCTTTCACCCTGGAACATCCCTCCACTTCTCTGTCCCCCTTCTTCCATTTGACAGATTCCTTCCAGAGCCTCCATTTTGAGTGAAGTCATGCTTCCTTCCCCTTTGGCTTTGCTTCCAAGTCTTGGGACTTTACCATATCCCACCCCATGGATGCATATACCCTCCTTCCCTTTTCAACTCCCTTTTGTGGGCTCTTCTCCCATTAGAATGTAAGCTCCTTGAAAGCAGGGACTGTCTTTGTTTTTATTTGTATCCCCAGAGTTAAGCACAGTACCTGAAACATAACAAACACTTAATAAATACTGGTTGCCTTGCCTTATCTGCTCCCCTTTCTTGTTTTGCAGGGGTAGAAGAAACCACTGTCATAAAGGGAGAGGTCTTTTGGATCTCTCTTTTGGCAGTGACACTGTAAGATTAAAAGACTATGGTTGTGACACCTGTTAGTTTCCATTAGGTGGCCTTAGGGTTCCTTAGATTCCTAAAGAAATTCCCTTGCTCTAGCCCTCCACCTTGAAATCTTGGCAAAGCTGCAAACAGGAATTCATTTGTTGGGTCAAATAGTACAAAACTCATTTGGAGGATGAGGGAGATGGGGGAAGGGGAGATACTGTCAATTCTACCTCCACAGAGAAAGGAGAGGAGAGGGAAGGAGAGAATGGCAGATACCCCATGGAGGGTAGACACTGCTCCTGGACTCAGATGGGAGGTGACCTAGAACTGGGGGGAAGGGCTTGCAAGTAAATGTGTATGAGCTGTTCTCAAAAAAAAACAAAAAAAGCACCCTGGACATAAGATAATCTACCTTAACAGTTTCTCCATCACTTTAAGATTAGACCATTAGCAAAACAAATCAAGCCCTGATTTGTAGCATTTGGGGATTTTTGAGGTGTAACCCCAGTCCAATAGTCCAATGGCAGAGGACTCTCTTCTTATTGATGGAGATCAGTGCCCCAACCGCGAGGGATGGGGATGGGGATGGGGAGCAGAACTGGTGAGAGTGGAGGAATTAATCTCTTCAGTCTTTTCAGAGTTTTGTCAAGTCTTCATCAGTTCTCAAGCTGTCATCTCTAAATTCAGCACATTGAGGAAAAGCCCCAATCCCTCTGCCTAGTGGAAAGTCCGTGTGCTCTGGCTCAACCAGATCAACCAACCCCTTTAAGGCTCATGGTCAGCTCCCTTCTTGTCCACTGATATTCAGCCTTGTTGAGAATAGGATGGAAATTATTCCAGAAGGGCAAATTGTTGGTGTGATGCAACAACCAACTGGTTCACCTCTGGCAGGTTTTTCATTAAATAGAAACTGTCACTCTGCCATACCTGGTATTCTACAATTGAAATTTATGCTAATAAGACATGGCTTAATGTAAACAAGGTCAGGTCTCTGCGCTTGGGCCCAGCTTCTGCTTTACAGGTCTCTGAGCACAATGAAAATTTTAAATTGAATGTGGAAGGTACTTAATCAGAAGAAAGAAGTGTTTTATAGTTCTATTAGGTGTCACTTATTTGCCACTTAATGGCTGGGTGACAATTCGTATAAGTAATTTGAATTTGTTCTATGTGTTACTCTGTCATATACAATATTTCTTGACTGCAACATTTATTTTCTAGTTTCCAGAATGGTTCTCTCTTGGGAAAAAGGATCCAAATGTTTTTATTTTTCAATAAGGCAATATTCAGTCATTACTAATTACTATTAGCTCTTAAGGAAAGATAAGAATTCATTTTTAATGCCATAGAACAACTTAGAGATAGAATTGACCATCTTTCAAATTCAGACTGCTGGCTATATTAATATGAACTTTTTGAGAGCATCTATTATACGCTACAGAAGCCAGACTTTCAAAGTTGTAGTCTTCACCTGAGTCCCCCACATTTTTATCCAAAACATTGTAGAAATATCATCCAGAGCTATGTCAAAGGTATAATATTTGGGCTTCCCCTCCCTTCCTCCCCGCCCTCCATTAGGTCCCCTCAGGGCAGGGGTGAAGGGAAGAGGAAGCAAAGAGAAGTCAGTTTTTTAGATTAATGACAGATTCTGAATGTTTCAAGTGAGTACTAACTTAATTTTTCAACATTAATATTCAGGATCATAAAACAATAGCTCTAGAACAAAACTTTTCTCACTTTCACCAGTGGTATTCTAATCACCAAATGCTATATCCTTTTTCCATTCCCAACCCCTTCTCCTGCTCTGTATCAATTGAAATTATTAACCACTTCCCCTTACTATATATTCTTCTTTTGTGGTTTTAGAGAAACTACACATTCTAATCATTTTATTACTTCTTAAAAAGCACCTTCCATGTCTGCCTCTCTGTCTCTTTCCCAACCCTTAAGATGGATATTCTATGGTTCACTCTGTCCTCTCTTCTTTCCTCCCCTTCCCTTTCCTCCTCTCCTCTTTTCATTTCTTTTTGACCTCTTTAGGAAATAGAACTAATAGTGGTTTTGCTGGACCGAAGAGTATGCATGGCTTAATAGCTTTTTGGGCATAGCTCCAAATTGCTTTCTAGAATGGTTGGACTAGTTCACAGCTCCACCAAAAGTACATTAGTCCACCTATTTTCCAACACCTTCTCCAGCATCTGTCATTTTCTTTTTCTACCACCTTAGCCAATCTGATTGGTGTGAGCTATTACCTCAAAGTTGTTTTAGTTAGCATTTCTCTAATTATTAGTGATTATGGGCATTTTTTTCATATGACTATTGATAGTTTTTTATTTCTTCCTCTGAAAACTTCCTGTTCCTATCCCTTGACCATTTATCAATTGGAGAATGGCTCTTATTCTTATAAATTTGGCTCACTTCCACATATATTTAAGAAATAAGACACTTTATCAATAAAACTTGCAGCAAAGATTTTCCCTCCCCTTTCCTACTTTTCTTTTAATTTTAGCTGCATTGGTTTTGTTGGTATAAAAATGTATTAACTTTAATGCAATCAAAATGATGATGATAACAATAATAATATTTATACAGCACTTTAAGATTTGCAAAATATTTGACATACACTATCTCAGTTGATTTGATTTGATTTGAAGAGACCACAGTGATCAGGGCTGTAACAAAGGCAGGGCCATGGAGCTTTATCCCAGGGCACCAAAATGTAGAGTGTGCTGAAAGCACTTATATTCCTTTAACAGAGTAGAAATAATTGATCTTAGAATTTAACAAGACTAATTAATTAAAAATAGGAAATTACCAGATGACAGGGCTTTCCCCTCCCTCTTCAGCAACACTCCCAGATTAAATTTCTTCTTGGCTCAGAAACACCTTGCTCCCCATCTCCCATCTTGCACCCTCCCCTATAGCTCTTTTTGGTGTGTTATAGTCTCTGACTTTGTGGATAATATCCCCAGGGTGTCTGTCCCAGGTTGGTATATCATATGGTGATGTCCCAAATGGCCTTCAAGTCCAATGCTTTTGCCAATAAACTTTCTCCAAACATAAGGGATGGTATGCTATGTTTTGTCCATGTAGGTTATGTTGGTCTACATGAATATCTCTAGATGAGGCTCAAAGGGAGGCAGGAATAGATCTTTCTAGGGTCTCCTCCATTCACCCTTCTCCAAGGGCTACTTTGATTCCTGCCAAAAGGGGAAATAGGAGGTTGGGTCTCAAGGCTGGACACTATTCTCCTCAGAGAGGTGGGGTACCTGGCCAGAATTACACAAACACACACACACACACACACACAGTATGTGTGAGTATGTGCATACATATAATTCTGGCATATACATATATATATATATGAATATATATGAGGGAGAGGCTAAAGAATATAGCCCTATTAGAGTCCTAGAAATACCTAACCATAGACTTGATCCCTACTCTTGATATAAAACCCTGGTGATATTTAATACCTATGCAAAGCATAGAGAGATTTTCATTTATAGGTTACCATCCTAGCATCCTTTTCTCCTCCTTTCCCCTTTCTAGAAAATTACAAGCAACTTTAAAAGTGTATTAATAATATGGCTGCTAAAAAAGAAGAGGGAACTGTTAGTGTGTTTGTGCACAACAAATACGGTATAGGGAGGAAAACACAAAGTCTTTGGTCAAGAAAAGGACTATTTGATGACTTTACTGATGTTATAAAAATGTATCCACTGAGAGATCACATGTTCAGAACCCATATAAGCCCCAAAGTATGCAGTCAGATGATGTATACCATACGCTTAGGGAAGGAATATACCTAAACAACCACGCTAACTTCTACTTCCTACTGTTACCGACTCATTCCTTTGATAAATCTCACTTCAGGTTCAAAGCAGTCTGGGTGACAATGAACTAAGAGGTTACCAAGTTTGCATCTAATTTTCTCAGATCTAAAACTCTTGCCTTAGCCTGAGCTGAAGAAAACTTTTCACTTTTGGATAAGCCTTTCCTCTCTCAATCTCAAACCCTTATTGGCTTGGAGTAAAATCATTGTAAATCACCACATATTTTAATAGTTATTTTAATTAGGACAGGGACATAAACAAACACTAAAATGACAATGTGATAGTAGAAAGTGGTGAATCTCTCCTCCCACCCTGACAACCCTATTCCCCACAGGTAGAACGGGTAGAAGGGAGAATAGGAAGTGAAAGTGGTTGGGCAGGTAAAGAGTTTACCCAGTGTGACTGCTAGTTAAGTAGAGTGGGGGGGGGAGAGGGGAGGGAGTTGTGGGCTGAAGTTCAACCATCTTAGGCGCCAAAATCACCTTGTTTGACCCAGTCTGCTTTCCACTCCAGTCTGTTGGACTCTGCTTTCATCTCTTTCCGTCTTCATGCATGCTGAAACATCATACGGTTTTTAGTTCTACATACTTTCCATGCTTTCTGTCTCAGGAGCTGTGCCCAGTCTCCTCTCCGCTTCCCTCCCCACCTCCTTCTAATTTGGTAAGTTAGAATGTAAGCTCCTTTCCAGTAAGTATTGTCCCATTCTTTGTATTTATTTATTTTCCCTCCACCTATGACAGTACCTGACAGTAGTAGGTACTTAATCGCTTCCCCTCTTACAGGGACAGGCATTGATCTCCACTAATAAGAAAAGAATTCCATACCAAAGGGCTTTAGGACTGGGTTTATACTTCAAAACTGTTTGTTATTTGAACCTCAGCGGACAATTTTTCCCCAAGGTCAAATGCCCCTAGAACCTTGGGGAACTCTTAGTAAATGTGAGCATGTCAGTCCCCTCCCAGCAGCCTACTAAGTCTCCATGGCAATGTCGGTGGGGGGAAGGGCTACACATTGATGAAGTCACACAGGGGAAAGAACACTTCATTTCCCATAGTGGTAGAGGGAGAGGAAACACTGATATTTCCTTTCTGTCCAACACCCCCCTTCTTTTGTCACTGGCTCAGTCTCCCAAAGTGTCTGTACACTGTATTGGCATGTTCTACAAGAGGGTAAAAAGACCCCAAACATCAAAAGCCTGGTTCGGGACACTCACATTCCTTAAAGAAGAAAACCTTCATTCAATTCTCCCACAATTATTCTTGGCTCCCAGCACAGGCAAGCATTTTGTTGATTTAGAAACAACAATAACCAATCCCACTCCACCAGATGCCTCTGAACTATAAAACTGATTCCGAAAACACCATGCCAGTACCTCCAGCATATAGAATGGTACATGAAAAGCTCTACCACACCACTTTAGTATGGGCAAGACAATTTAAAAGATAATTGATAATTAAGGAACATTTCCTTTTATCTAACCACCCTTTTATTCTTGGCAAATGGAGGCATAGGATTTACATCATAAAGACAACATTTTCTTCCCCCTCCCCCCCAGATTTCTAAAGACAATTCCCATGTGTGGGAAAATCCAACTCCTGATGGAGTAATGTAAATATACTACAAGTGTGCATAAACAGCAACATTTAGAAGCACAGTTTCAGAATTGCCTGTGTCTGTAGACTAATTTTAATGTTCAAATCTGCATACATAATCAACACTTAATCATATGCTAAGTGAGGACCCTTGTAACCAACTACTTGGTTTCTACTTGTAAACACACCTGTTTGTGTTCATGCATAGCTTTTTCCATAAACCTAGAAAACAGTAACTTAAAAATTAAGTCAGGGAAAATATTACCTGAACTAAATTTGTTTTTGAGATTATCTAGTCATCTGTTACCTTCAACCTTCAAAAACCTTGGACTCTTTTCAAAGTACTGTATAGATAGGCATATTGATTTTCATAATCAGAACTATAAATAGGATAGAATGACTGGAGCTTTTTCCCAGGGTGAGAAAGGTAGAAGGCACCAAGAGCACCATGCTAAGCCATGCTGGTAAATGTTTAACAACTGGATTTCACCAAAAAAAAAATATACATGATGTATTTTTAAATTTAATCTGCACTATTCACATAGTCTCTATAACTTTCTTGAGTCAAGACAATTAGCAAAACAATAAATCAAGTCTTGAGCTGCAGTGTTTGCTGATTATCAAGGTGTAGATACTCGGATTGAAAATTTAACACTAGATTCTCATGGACCAGTAGCAACTGGTTCCAATACATCCTGTAAGGTGTGGTTTTTTTTCTGTCTACCTGCTCCCAAAGCAATGAAATCTTCAATCCATTTGACTTTTCTCTCTCTTCAGCAACTTAGAAACCTCATGTCCTCCTTGGAAAATTTCTCCCCACAAGAGTATTAACCATAGATGTGCTGGAGACTTCTCAAACCAAGTCACAATAGCCAACTGTTAAATTTTTAGTTTGAAAACCTCAGAAATTGGTAAAAGCTAAAAATCAAGGTATGGTTTATTGTTTTGTTGGTTGTTTAGAGTTAAGAAAGTGAAGGAGAAAATGTTAATAGTGAAGATTAAACTTTAAATGTGTTATGTGTTTTCAGAGAATCAATTGTTAAATGTTTGCTGACATACCCCTGTTTTGTGCCCTCGGTGAGCCTAAAGCCAATCCCCCCACCCCTGTCAATTGCCTCAGATGCAACAATTTCTACATGTGACTCTGCTCAACATAAAATGGAGAAAAGAAAACGATAGGGATGAAATGAACTCAAGCTTTACTGACCCTATTACTTTCCTGAGGGTAGTTATAATTAGATTCATTAGTAGCAAGGAATCTAGAATCCACTGTTAAACTCAGGATTCCAGGCTGGACTGCTATACCTGCCATTCATTAGCCATGACTTAAAGGGGATCCTTTCTTTCTATGGAATTTTGTCAGAAATTAAACATTTTCTGGCAACAAAGAATTTGAAAAGACTGAGAAAATGATGAAATATTAGTTAGTAAAGAAAAAAAGGGGAGAGAACATAAAACATCCTTCATGAAACAAAGCTCAATTCCTTTGCTACATTCTAGTTTCCTGTCCTCCTCCCCCGTCTAAACCTCCCATTAGATCATGTGGAAAAAAAGTATGATTATCATATCTATTCCCATGACAGCTTCATTCACAGAAGGAAGGAAGGAAGGAAGGAAGGAAGGAAGGAAGGAAGGATGAGATAGAGAAAGATTTCATTACCTAGAGTAAGTAATAATTGCCATAATGCTAAGCATCTTAAAGGTACTTAGCTGTGGATTATGGATTTAAATTACAATGCTTTATTTCTCTGTCAAGCACAGTGTTATAACAAGGTTCACAGGGTTTGCCCTGGTCTCTTAGGAGGAGTGAGGAAGACAGAACCTATTTAACTAGTTATAAGTTTTAGACACTGGGCTCAAAGGAGATATATGTTGGACTTTTTGGCAGCCTTTACCACTTAAAACTCAACAAAATGCCAGGATTCTTGTTCATTTTGTTTAATTTGTGCTGAGGGTTGGAAAAACATCAGGGGTAAGTGAGAATTTGCTTGATGGCCTATGAAATAATTGACTTCTTGTTGTTCATTTGTTTCAATTGCGTCCTCCTCTTCCTGACCTCATTGGGGGTTTTCTTGGCAAAGATACTGGAGTGGTTTGCCATTTCCTTCTCCAGCTCATTTTAAGATGAGGAAACTGAGACAAGTGACTTGCTCAGGGTCACATATCTAGTAATTATCTAAGGCTGGATTTGAACTCAGGTCTTTCTGACTCTATGCCTGGCATTCTATTTACTGCATCAGCTAGCTGCCCTAACATGGAGGTCTTCTTCTCCTTACTGTTAGTTCTGGATTTGACCACAAGTACATCACACATTCCTCTCTATCACCCTGTTCCTCTTCCCCCTTTCATGTACCTTCCCATGCTGTACTGTCCACCCATAAAAAACAAAACAAAACAAAACAAAAACAATAGGATTCACACCCTTTAGGGAGGGTCAACAAGTTCTGTCCCTGATGCCCCATGTCCTCCTCTTCACTGTTACCTTCTCTGGACTTTCACTTTCACCCCTGTATCTTTATGTACATTTAAAATGGTCTTCCACTGGCGTCTCTGCTGTCGCTTTGTTGCTGTCCTGGGCTGTCGCATTTATTAGCTCCTCCTGAATGTTTGTTGTTTGGGAAGGAAATAAACTCTTCAGTTCTTGTTTCTTTCTAAAAATGTTTCATGTGCTTCTTTATTATTGAATGTGTATCCTTTTTGTCATTTATGACTAAGCTCAGATTTGCAGGTTACGTTACCTTATGATCTAGCCTGAGCTCCATTGCTCTTTGGAATACATTATTCCTTTCTCTCTTAAGTTTTTGGGTGGGTACAGAATAGTCTGGCATTATTTCAATTTCCCTTCCTTTGTTTTTGAATGTCTTTCTCCTGATGGCTTGCAGAACTTATTTTTTCTGAAGTGATTTGTTAACCTTAAACCACTCAGGTATAGAATCTCGTGGTTCCATATTTTCCTCACATTCCACAGAGTCTTCTGTCACATTAAGTGTTGGACCCTTTTCCTTTTTTTTTTTTTTTTTTTTTGCAGTATTTCTTCATAGATGCCTTAACTCATTTACTTGAACTGGAATCCATATTCTCTTCAATTGTTAACATTTTCCTGTTCATTTATCTGCTTATATTAAAAGTCTTTTTTGATTCTGTCCCATGTGACGGCGGCTTCTTTGGATGATGAATCTCAAAGCATCTCAGCCTCTTTCCACACTGAGCAATTCATGGCTCTCTGCCCCAAGTGACTTTTGGGTGGTCAGAACTGGCCCCAGCTGGATGCTGTGCTCTTTCCCTTGGGCTTAAACCCTATCCTGGTACCCCATGCCCTCTGTTCTTCAGTTCTCTGGTCTGGCAGTTATGATTCAGAATGCTATCACACTTGGGCTAGGGGGTTGTTTGCTCTGACACCAACTATAGAGTTGTGGTCCCCAGTAGGCTTTTGTTCCTGAAGGACTATGACCACACTGACTGCTTGTTGTGGCCACAATAAACTTCCACATCCTGGAGCTAGGCTCTCCAGGACACTGGAAAGGGGGAAGGTTATCAGAGTGCGGAGGTGAGTTTTGTTGCAGGTCCACGTATCAGATCCTTCTGTCTGTTAGTCTTATTGTCGATAGAGTGGGAGGTATGAGAGGGATGCTGAGCTCAGGACCAGTGAACATCAATTCATGGAATTGGGAAGGAGGGCAGTTAAATCTTTTTTATTATTACTATTCTGAGTGTTTTAGACAATTTAGAAAGATAGATTTGCTTTATATAGGTGCATAATTTCTGTTTTGAAAAGGATTGAAAAGTCATAGGGATCAGAAAAAATATCTATTCCTCCATCTTATTGCTTATGTTATATTAAACATCCATCTTTTTTCACTGATGATTAGGTTTAGGGTTGTAGGGTATGTCATCTTGGTTTGTATCGACATCTTTTATTCTCTTTTTAAAATTTTTTATTATTAATTTATTTATTTTTAGTTTTCAACATTCACTTCCACAAGATTTTGAGTTCCAAATTTCTCCCCATCTCATCCCCACCCCAAGATGGCATGCATTCTGAATGCCCCTTCCCCTAATCCACCCTCCCTTCTATCTCTCCCCCCTTTCTTATCCCCTTGCTCATCAAGTTTCCTGTAGGACAGGATAGATTTCTATAGCCCATTTCCTGTATATCTTATTTCCCAGTTGCATGAGAAAACAAATTTTTTCATTTGTTTTTAAAACTTTGAATTCCAAATTTTCTCCCTTCCTCACTCCCCACCCACCCTCATTGCGAAGGCAAGCAACTTGATACAGATTATACATGTGCAGTCATGCAAAACACTTCCATAGTAGTCATGTTGTGAAAAACTAAGTATATTGCCCTTAATCCTATCTCACCCCCCATTTATTCTATTCTCTCTTTTGACCCTGTCCCTCCTTCTAAGTGTTTGCTTCTGATTACCCCCTCCCCCAATCTATCCTCCTCTCTATCATCCCCCTGCTCTCTTGTCCCCTTCCCCCTATTTACCTGTAGGGTAAGATAGATTTCCATACCCAATTGAGTGTGTATGTTATTCCCTCCTCAAGCCCAATCCAATGAGAATAAGATTCACTCATTCTTTCTCACCTGCCCACATTTCCCCTCCACTGCAAAAGCCTTTTCTTGTCTGTTTTATGTGAGATAATTTACCCCATTCTACCTCTCCCTTTCTCCTTCTCCCAGTATAATCCTCTCTCACCCCTTAATGTTATTCTCCAGATATCACCCTTTCATCTTCAACTCACCCTGTGCCCTCTATTTATCTATCTATCTACATATATACATACATATAATTTTTTCCCTTCAACTGACAAAGGTCTCATGAGTTACAAATGTCATCTTTCTATGCAGGAGTGCAAACAATTCAACCTTAATAAATCCCTTATGATTTCTCTTTCCTGTTTACCTCTTCATGTTTCTCTTGAGTCTTCTATTTGAAAGTCAAATTTTCTGTTCAGCTCTGGTCTTTTCATCAAGAATGCTTGAAAGTCCTCCATTTCACTGAATGTCCATTTTCCCCCCTGAAGGATTATACTCAATTTTGCAGGGTAGGTGATTCTTGGTTGTAATCCTATCTCCTTTGCCCTCCTGGGAATACCATATTCCAAGCCCTCTGGTCCCTCAAGTAGAAGCTGCTAAATCCTGTGTTATCCTGATTGTGTGTCCATAATACTTGAACTGTTTCTTTCTGGCTGCTTGCAATATTTTCTCTTGACCTGAGAACTCTAGAATTTGGCTACAATATTCCTAGGAGTTTTCCTTTGGCTATCTCTTTCAGGAGGTAATTGGTGGATTCTTTCCATTTCTATTCTATCCTCTGGTTCTAGAATATCAGAGCTGTTTTCCTTGATAATTTCTTGAAAGATGATGTCTAGGCTCTTTTTTTGATCGTGGCTTTCAGATAGTCCAATAATTTTTAAATTCTCTCTCCTGGATCTATTTTCCAGGTCAGTTGTTTTTCCAATGAGATATTTCACATTATCTTCTATTTTTTCATTCTTTTGGTTTTGTTTTACAATGTCTTGATTTCTTATAAAGTCATTAGCTTCCAATTACTCCATTCTAATTTTTAAGGAAGTATTTTCTTCAGTGAGCTTTTGCACTTGCTTTTCCATCTGGCCAATTCTGCTTTTTAAAGCATTCTACTCTTCATTGACTTTTTGGGCCTCTTTTGCCATTTGAGTTAGGCTATTTTTTAAGGTATTTTCTTCAGTATTTTTTGGGGTCTCCTTTAGCAAGCTGTTGACTTATTTTTCATGATTTTCTTGCATCACTCTCATTTCTCTTCCCAGTTTTTCCTCTACTTCTCTTACTTGCTTCTCAAAATCCTTTTTGAGCTCTTCCATGGCCTGGGACCAATTCATATTTTTCTTGGAAGTTTTGGATGTATGAACTTTGACTTTGTTGTCTTCTTCTGGTTGTATGTTTTGATCTTCTTTGTCACCAAAGTAAGATTCTATGGTCTGACTATTTTTGCACAGTTTGCTCATGATACCAGCCAATTACTTGAGTTATAAACTCTTTGTTAAGGTAGGGGTCTGCCTCCAGTGTGAGAATGTACTGTCCCAAGCTTCGGGGGTTTTGTGCAACTGTTTTCAGAGATATTTCTAGGGACCTGTAAATTTTTAGTTCTTCCAAGGTGCTATGATAAGGGGAGAGGTGTTTACTCCTTTCCTGGCCTGTGCTCTGCTCTATGAGTGACCACAAGCATTCTTTTCTGCCTTGGAATTGTGAGAAGGATTTCCTTTCTACCACCACTACAAGCTCCACCATGCCAATACTCCTCACCCCAGGACTGCCACCCAGAACTGTTACCCAGATCCAAGCACGGGTAAAGCAAGAGAATCCTGCAACAGCAAAGAGATCTCTGCAATCTCCCTCTGATCAGCCACTCAATTCCCCCTCAGTCTGTGGGCTGGAAGCTCTGAAAGCAGCCACCATCCCAGGGCTGTGCCGAGACTAGGGGTTAGACTGAGTTTCTCTCTCACAGCAGTCACAGACTTTTCTTACTGACTTTCTAAGTTGTCTTCAGAGTTCATGGGTTGAGAAGTCTGGAAACCACCACAGCTGCCCATGACTCAGTCCTCTGAGGCCTGCTCCAGGTTTGCTGAGCCCTGTTTTGCCTGCACACCCATGCTGAACTGCATTCCTCTCCCTGCCCAGTGCAATAGACTTTTCTGATCAACCATCCAGGTTGTCTTGGGCTGGAAATTTGTTTCACTCTGTCTTTTTGTGGATTCTCCTGCTTTATAATTTGTTTACAACCATTCTTTACAGGTATTTGGAGGTGTTTGGGGGAGAGTCCAAGCAAGTCACTGCTTTTACTCTGCCATCTTGGCTCCACCCCACCCAACATCTTTTATTCTTTAGAACACAATATTATATTCTTCTTTGCAGTTTCTTGTAGGTACAGAAAAATCTTGTGCTATTCTAATTTCTTTCCTTTATATTTGAAGGTCTTTCTCTTTGTTGCTTGCAGAGTTTGATGTGTATAATTGAAATTATTAAACTTAACTATATCTACATATCAAGTATAGGGTTTTTCTGGAGATAAACTGTATTCTTTCAATTATCTCTTTTTTTCTAGGTTCTGACTTTTTGGGCAGTATTTCATATATTACATCATAGTGTTTGCATTTTTTGATTTATCATTTTCTTCTGGGAGACCCATGATCCTTAGGTTGTTTTTATATATTATCTTTGAAATCAATGTGTTTTGCTTGCATAGAGATCATATTTTCTTTTATCATTGCTGCTTTTTCTTTCTCTTCTTTAAATTGTCCTTCACTTCTGTTTTTTGCATTTCTAGTCAGTCAGTCTCTCTCTGATTTGGAGGGCAAGATTTGCCACTATGGATTCAAGGGTTTTACATATATAGATACATCCATTTATTTATGTCATGCACAAATTCTTCTTTAGCTATTCTTATTTCTTTCTTGAAGTATTTTGAAAGATTCTGAAGTGGCTCCATACTGTCTTAGGAATCTAGAGGTCCTCTTCCTCATCAGATGCTGATTCATTTTCCTTTGTCTTCCAATATTTATTCAGAAATGTTTGGTCATTTAGATTACTTGGGAGGCTATATACACTTCCACTATTAATGTCTTCTACAATAGTATATTTGCTTATACTCAAGGTCTTTAACTAAATTTTCTTTCTTCTAAGATGTTTGGTAATTTCAGAGAATTTTTTTCTTTCTCTTATATTTCATTATTGCTCCCTTTCTGACTACTTCCCATTCTGTGGCAGATTTTCCAAGAGTTGGACCTCATAACTGTCTTAATCCCCTCCCATGCTGGATAATTTGCTTTTCATTGGCCTTAGTCTCACTCCCCAAATGACTTCATGAGTGGGGTAAGAGAGGGAGGACAGAATCAGCTTCATTTGGATTCCAGATACATTTCTTTTTATAAATGTTGGCACCCTGCCCCACTTCTCTCTGTACCTTGCTTCTCTGGATAAGCACTGCTGCACTGCCAATGAAATGCTGCCACTTTCCTATACTTCCCTCTCTTCTGCATAGTTGAGGGAGGAGGTAGATGGGGGAAGTGATACAGACTGAATTAGCAGCAAAGGTATTGCTGAGTGGATCCTCATGTATGTTCATGTGGATCCTGTTATGAAACCCTGCCAAAATGTGTAGGGGCAAGTGGGGAAATGGATGCTTAGTATGTTGGGGATTATTCTTCTTTGCTGCTAGTTTATCAGGTTGTTACTTTATTAGCATTCTTGGTGTCTTATACTGTGGAGACATTTGCAATTGCTTTACCTCTTGTACAAAATTCTTATTTTTGAGAGATTTGAGAAGTATTATTTTTTGGATGAAATGCATGATTCTCTATCTTGTCAGGCATGTGAACTTAAGCAGGCTAAGTAACTTACTCAAGTTCAACAAGTAGTGAACATCAGAGACTGGATTTTAACCTAAGTATAGTGACTCCAGAGTCAGTTCCCTTTCCCTAAGCTTACAAAAGTCATATATTGGAAAATAGTTTTTGATCTTATATTTTTGATCTATTAATTACCTATAATCTGGGATATCAGATCCTTATTAGAGATACTCAAAGCAAAGATTTTTCTCCCCAACCATTCTTCTTCTTATACTGGTTGTATTAATTTTATTCTTCATGAGCCCTTAAGTTTCTTATTTGAAGCAACTTTTTGGGCTCTATTTTCTAACTCATCCTTAAAATTTCCATTGTCTGGATGATTTAAACCCATTATTATTCAAGTTTATTAGTGTTTCTTTTCACTTCCATTAATTCCTGTTATTTTACTTCTTCTTTTTTTAATCAACATCAGCTGTCCACAGTTGGAATATAGTAGAAAGAACACTAATGAAGATTGAGAACCAGAAGACTTGGGTTCAAATCCTACCTCTTTGCCAGACAAGTCATTTATGCTCTCTTGAGCTTCAGTCATTCATCTCTAAAATAAGAAAATTGCAATAAATGACTCCTAATTTCCCTTTCAGCTCTAAATCTATGACCCTATGATCAATGAACTTTTTTTTTGTGAGGCAATTGGGGTTAAGTGACTTGCCGAGAGTCACACAGCTAGTGAGTGTTATGTATCTGAGGCCAAATTTGAACTCAGTTCTCCTGACTTCAGGGCCGGAGCTCTATCCACTGCACCACCTCGCTGGCCCAATCAATGAACTTTAAACCAATCTTTTCTCCCCCATAGAAAAACATTCATCTCTCTGTCAGATCTAGAATACTGGAATTTTCCTTTAAAAAAAATAGTATAAAGTAATTTACTTCAAAAAAACAAATATTTATTTAATATCCACTGTGTACAGGGTCCTATGCACTGGGAATACAAAGACAAAAATAAATAATAGGGTTGGGGAGTGTTTTTGTTTTTGCTCAAGTAGCTTGCGATCTACTGGGAGACGAAACTGTTAAAACAGATGAGTAAATAAAATATAATTTAAGGAAAGAGAGAGTTCTAACTAGGGGAATCAAGACTTTTTTTGTGTAAGAGATAGCACTTGAGTTGAGCCTTTGAGAAAGTTATGGATTCTAAGAGATAGTTATGAGTCAGAGTACATTCCAAACATAGGAGCACAGAGGCAAGAGTCAGAATTTTGATTTGTGGGATCAAACAGCCGGCAGGCCAGTTTGTCTGGAGCATACCCCAGAGTGTTCATATGGCCCCTATAGCTCTTCTACTTCTCTTCTACTATGAAGAGATGCCAAGAACCAGGGCAGGGAAGGAAGGAAATGGTGCTGAAGTACCTCTTGAGTTCATGCAATATGCTTTCAGCTATTTTCAGACACTAGAAACTCTTGAGGGTTTTTCAAGATGTCAGTGATGGGGGTGTTTAGTGATGACTATGCAATGATACCTACTGATTGCTAGGAAACACTGCAGTTCCTCCACAGTTGTAGGCTATGTCTGTATAGGGATGGCCTCTAGAATTGGGATCCATTCTCAACTCCAGGAGGTTTATGATATGGCCCAAAGAATCCCATTCCTTCCTGGATAAACTAACAGCTTTCCAATTTTGTACACAAGTGGTGCTGAGTCATGCTAATAATATATATTACACCAACTAGATGTATTTTTTTGTGGTTCATGGAGTACACTATGAATATAACTACTCCTTAATCCATCAGGACTGAATTCACAAACAACTAAAAGGTAGCACATTCACAAAACTCAGTACCAAGTTCGATGATTATGTCATCAGCCAAGTGTCAGGAGTTCTGATTATGAAAGAGAAAATAATTATTCATACAAAAATATCTATCTAAAGGAAAATTGGGAGAACTGAATACAGATTTTTCCAGGAAGAATATCGAAAAAGTATTCCTGGAAACTGAAAGGCAAAGATCAGAATTTAATTAATTTAATGAACATCAAAAAAGAGAACA
Organism: Vombatus ursinus; assembly: GCF_900497805.2. Classification (NCBI taxonomy): domain Eukaryota; kingdom Metazoa; phylum Chordata; class Mammalia; order Diprotodontia; family Vombatidae; genus Vombatus; species Vombatus ursinus. The sequence goes on along the minus strand of NW_020954587.1, from coordinate 11,889,451 downwards.
TTTCCACATACAAAAAGGAACAGAAAAGAGTATTTCTTATGACACTATAAATCTCTATTATATACAGGTTACTTTTTTAAAAGAATATAATGAATGAAATATGCTACTTTTAAAGCTATCCTGATTGTCTGCTTCCCTCTAAACTTCTGTTCTCTTCTGTGCATTAAAAAAACAAATTCAATGCTTTTTGTTTTCTTTCTTTTCTTTTGTCACACTTTTACTAGCTCTTCTTTCCCCCTCAAGTCCCCCTACCAAAATAAAAAGAGAAAAACATAATCCTTGCAACAAATAAACATAGCCAAGCAAAAACAAATCCATACAAACACTTGTCATTTCCAAAAACTTATGTTTCATTCTGTACCTTGTATCTTTTACCTTTTTGTCAAGGAGTAACATGTTTCATCATAGGTCCTCTGGAATAGTTAGTAGTCATTGCATTGTTCTGAATTCTTAAGTCACTCAAAGGTGTTTTTCTTTACAATGTTCTGGTTACTGTATAAATTGTTACCCTGGCTCTTCTCATTTCACCCTGTATCAATTCATATAAGTCTTCTCAGTTTTCTTGAAACTGTCATTTTCGTCTTTTCTTATGATGTAGTAGTTCTCCATTGTGTTAATGCAACCTAATTTGTTCAACCATTCCCCATTTGATGGACATCCTGTTGTTACAATAAAAGTGACAGCACCCTCTTCCTTATTCTGTGCTGATGTCTAAAGTTGTGAAAAACCCAGAGCTAAGAGGAAGGGGAACTTTGACAAACCAGAATTATCTCCTATCACTAAACTCTTGTGAACTTGCCACATTTTATTTTACTTATGGTCATTTACATATATATTATTTCCCCTAGTAGGATGCAAACTCCAGGAAAGAACTGATTAGGTTTTTTTCATCTTTGTATTCTCTTCAGTGCTTAGCATTATTCTATGCTTATTTTAAGTGCCTAATAAGTGTCAAATGAATGAATCTTAGACTTGTGATTGATTTTTAAAATCACATTTTTAGTTCACCATTAGCTCGACCACATTTGCAACTTATAAATCCTTTCCTATCTTATTTTGTTTGCAGTTTCAACCCCCTATTCATTCATTCAACATATTCAAGTACCTATTATGTCCTACATTTGTCCTTAAGAATTTAATTTGGTTTATTGCTGAACATTTATTAAGTTCATCACATCTTCTGCAAAAGGTTGGATTCCTGCCATTCTAATCTGTATAATGTTGACTTCTATTTTCAGTTTTCTTTTCATGTAAAGACAAGTTTGGGTTTTTGTTTTGTTTTGTTTTTGGCATATTAGCTTTCCCTCCTGTTTAATAAATATTCTTCTTGATCTCTCACTTATATTTGTTAGATTTAAAATGTAGTTTTCCTTTTCTCTATGTCTTTAGCTTTCTAGGTCTTGTTCCTATGAGCCTTCACGATTTCTCTGTGGTCTTTTGAAGTGATCTGGCCTCTCCACATTTTGTGGCATTTCCTTTTATCTTTCAGGTCATTAGGAATATCTTCCTTTAGCTAATAAATGTTTATCTTCTTTTCCTCCTTTTAAGTTTCTTAGAGATAGTTTCTTCTTGGACTGTCAAAATTCTTCTCTTAAGCAATGCTTTCCTACACAGTCTTTTCCAACTATTTCCATAAGCCTGATAAAACCTTTCTTAAAGCTCTTTGTCTTTATTTTAATGATTTATCAGCTTCCTGTTTTGGAATATGGAATTCTATCTTTGTGCAGACATAATTAGTTTTAAAAATTATCACAGGCATGTTTGAATTTGCCTAAAATACACATTTTCCCCACTAAAATGTAGATTCATAATGTAAGCAGTATTTTTATGTAGCACATTTTAAACTTAACATTAGTATTCACATTAGAATATTTTATTACAGTAATATGTTTATTAACAAAGGATTCAGAGAGTCAGGAATGTAACCTAGAGAGAAATGAAGACATGACTGACCTAAGCATCCTCCTTGAAATGGAAGATTTATGCTCATACTCTGTAGGCTCACTAAAAGCATCTTTGGTACAACTCCAGCAGCAGACAGAGAGGGAGGACATTAGCATTTTAAAACACCTAATGTGTGCCAGGCATTGGCTAAACTCTTTACAAATGTTTCATTTGATCATCACAACAACCCTGGGAGGTAGGTATTATAATTATCCTCATTTTACAGTTAAGGAAACTGAGGCAAATAGACAGGATGGAACTCATAGCCACACAGCTACTAAATATCTGAGGTCAGATTTGAACTCAGGTCTTCTGACTCTAAACCCAGTGCTCAATCCACTGCATGACCTAGTTGCTAGTGGCAGAATGGTAGTAATGATATGAGGATTATCCTCTTTCCACATGATTTTTATCTCCTCTCCTAAGTCTCTAGATTTTAAAAACATTTTTGTTCCACAAAGCTTAGAAAGAATGAGCCTTTCGTATAGTAACATCAATTATAAACATTGTTCTTAAATTTTTATGATTCAAAATTATTATGTCTTGGCAACTGTGGGCAAGACTTCTATTTGAGATGATGGCCTGGTTTCAGTACAGTTTATTTGTTGAGTTCTCAAGAATATTTTAAGCTTGGCACATGTAGTATGGGACTTTGTCATCTGTTGGTTTATGAAAGATAAACTGATGTATAATTCTAGCCACCAGGTCATGTTGTGAAGTATTAAACAAGTGTCAACTTTTTGCAACCTACAGAGACATATTGCCCAGTTTCCACTCTTTCCTTACAAAATCTGCTTCAGTAAGCTCAACATGTCTTAAGGATAACCCATCTATAATATCAGATGATAAAGATCTGGTCCTGGATTGAAATCCTAAACTCCAGCATTTCTACAAACAAATCTACATTACTTAGTCATTCATTCTTTGTTGACAAACTGGTTGGATTCAGGTAGATATTACAAATACAGGTTTTTTTTAACTACACTCTTAACTTTGGGGCAGCTAAATGGTGTAGTAGAGAGAAAACTCTGGGCCTGAAGTCAGGAAGATCTGAGTTTAAATCTGACCTCAAACATTTACTAGCTTTGTGATAAGCCACTTAACCTGTTTCCTCATCCATAAAATAGGGTTAATTATAATTATAACACTTAGATTCCAGGTTTATTATAAGGATCACATAAGATTATAAGTGTAAAGAGTTATGGCACGCAGTAGGTATTGAACAAATAACTACTTGTTTCCTTCCTTTCTCTTTGCTCTGAGCAGTTTCATGGGTCCTGTCTATTTATATACCACTTTCATTTATATTTTATGTACCAAATAATGTGCTTGTATCATCAGTCCTTACTCTTGTTCTGTGATATTTATTTGTTCCATAAATATTTCTGTAAAGTTCTTAATCTATTATGTTCTGAGAACATCTATCAATCCTTTTGCTCCTTTTTGACAAGGAAGTGTTACCTTTTATAGACCTGTCTTATAAATGTTGTTATCATTTTAACAATAACTATTATTTTCACTCATCTCATTCCTTGTCTTTTAAAATAGGGTTTAGATAGAAATGGTCCTGGAACAAGTTGCTATTCTTATTTTACATTTAATGTTATTAAGATCATTATGTAAATGTAATGCATTTTGTGTTTGAATAGGAATATTAGGAGATTATTATTATTATTATTATCCCATTCTCATATTTTTTCTGAAATTCAGAAAGAAATGTTATTTTGTTAAAGTAGCTAGCTAGCCTCTTATTCTTTTCTATCTAATATTTTAAGAATTAATATTCTAAAATTATATCTAATATTCTAAGAACTATTATTGCACAGATAGATGATAACTAACTGCTTCTTAATTATGAGTTTTTGAATGCAAGTTTATTTTCTTTATGATTATGGTGATGATCTTATTCTCATCTTTTTTGACTGAGTTCAGATAGAAATAGGCCCAAGGCTAGTTGATATTCTAGGTGCCTGGAAGTTAGCAAACACTTAATAAATTTTTTTTAATTTATATTTAATATAATGCAATTTAATTTAATTCATTCATTCACATATGATAATGTTAGGATAATCCATTCTCTATGGTGTGTAAATATTTATTTTGTAAGGAATAAAGTCAACTTAACAGCTATTTATTAAACACTTTTGAAATATAAATTGTTACGTTAGGTGCTGATGATACACAGATAATAAAAAATAGTCTTTTCACTAATGAAGTTCATAATTTATTCAGGAGCATACTATGATGCAGAATATCATCAAAGCAAAACAGATCTTGAAAAAAATCTATAGGAAAATCTGATAAACAGTAGAATACTTAGAGCTGGGAGAATCTGGGAAGATTCTATTGAGAAAGTTGCATCTAATAATAGAATAGAAGGATAGAAGGATGTCATGAAGCAGAGATGAGAAGGGGATGCATTTCCAGCATAGGAGATACATAGAGAATTTAAAGAATTAGTCAATAAACATTTATTAAGCACCTGCCATATGCCAGGCACTGTGCAAAGCTCTGGAGATACAAAAAGAGGCAAAAGATAAAATGCCCCCCAAAACTCACAGTCTAATGTGAGGAGACAGTATGCAAGCAAATGTGTAAAAACAGGCAATATATGAAATAAATAGGAAATAATTAAAAGAAAGAAGGCACTAGAATTAAGAGAGGTTGGGAAAGGCTTTCTACAGAAGATAAGATTTCAGTTGGGACTTAAAGGAGGCCAGGGAAGCCAGAAGGCAAAGATGAGGAAGGAGAACAGGAGAGATAATTTAAGAATTATTGGACTACCTGAAAGCCATGATCCAAAAAAAGAGGCTGGACAGCATTTTTCAAGAAATTAGAATTGCCCTAATAACCCAGAACCACAGGGTACAGTAGTAATTGAAAGAATCCATCAGTCACCTCCTGAAAGAGATCCCAAAATGAAAACTCCAAGAAATATTGTAGCCAAATTCCAGAACTGTCAGATCAAGGAAAAAATATTGCAAGCAGACAGAAAGAAACAATTCAAATATCAAGGAGCCACCATCAGAATTACACAGGACTTAGCAGCTTCTTCATTAAAGGATCAGAGAGCTTGGAATATGATATTTAAGAAGGCATATGAGCTTGGATTACAACCAAGTATCAACTATGCAGCAAAACTGAACATAATCTTTCAGTGGAAAAAATGGACATTCAGTGAAATAGGGGACATTAAGACTTTCCTGATGAAAAGACCAGGGCTGAACAGAAAATTTGATCTTTAAAAACAAGGCTCAAGAAAAGTGTAAAAAGGGAAACAGGAAAGAAAAAACAACATGTTATTTAATAAGATTAAGCTGTTTATATCCCTACAAGGGAAGTTGATACTTGTAACTCTTGAAAACTGTATCTCTATTATGTTAGAAGAAGTACATATAGTTAGAAGAAGTATATATAGACAGAAAGTGTGGATATAAGATGGTTTAGATGTGATGATGTAAAAAAATTAAGGAGTGAAAAAAAGGATTGTACTGGGAAAAGAAGAAAGGGGGAGGCAGAATGGGGTAAATTACATCACATGAAGAGGCACAAAAGACCTATTACAAGAGAAAGAAAGAAGGAATGGGTGGACATTGTTTGAACCTTACTTTCATAGGATTTGGCTCAAAGAGGGAATAACATACACACTCAGCTGGGTATAGAAATTTATCTTACCCTATAGGGAGGTAGGAGGGGAAAGAGGAAAGAAAAGAGTGGGGCTGATAGAAGGGAGGATATATTGAGAGAGGTGGTGGTAAGAAGCAAAACTCTAGTGAGGAAGGACAGGGTGAAAGGAGAGAGAAAAGTGTAAACAGGAGGGGGAAATAGAATGGAGGGAAACAAACAGTTAGTAATCATAACTGTGAATATGAATAGGATGAACTCTCCCATAAAATGAAAGCAAATAGCATAGTAGATTAAAAACCAGAATCCTACTCTATATTGTTTACAAGAAACACATTTGAAGCAGAGAGATAGACACAAAGTAAAGTAAAAGGTTGGAGAGGAATATATGATGCTTCAGCTGAAGTAAAAAAAAAAAAGCAGTAACAATCCTGATCTCAGACAAAGCAAAAGCAAAAATATATCTAATTAAGAGAGATAATGAAGGAAACTACATCTTGCTAAAAGTACCATACACAATGAGGTAATATAAATACTAAACATATATGCACCAAAGGGTATAGCATCTAAATTCTTAGAGAAGTTAAATGAGTTGTAAGAAGAAATAGACAGCAAAACTATAATAGTGGGGGCCTTAATCTCCTCCTCTTAGAACTAGATAAATCTAACCACAAAATAAACAAGAAGAAAGTTAAGGAGGTGAATAGAGTTTTAGAAAAGTTAGATATAATAGACCTCTGGAGAAAATTGAATGGGTAAAAGAAAGTAAGATATCTTTTTCTCAGTGTATTAGGGTATGTATGACCATGTATTAGGGCATAAAAACCTCACAATCAAATGAAGAAAGGCAGAAATATTAAATATGTCCTTTTCAGATCATGACACAATAAAAATTACATGTAATAAAGAGTCATGGAAAGATAAAACTAAAAATTATTGGACACTAAATGATCTAATCCTAAAAAATGAATGGGTCAAACAACAAATCATAGAAACAATCAATAATTTCATCAAAGAGAATGACAATAATTAGACAACATACCAAAATTTATGGAATGTAGACAAAGTAGTTCTTAAGGGAAATTTTACATCTCTAAATGCTTACATAAAAAAAATGGAGAAAGAGGAGATCAATAAATTGGGGGTGCAACTAAAAAAGCTAGAAAAAGAACAAATTAAAAATCCCCAATTAAATACCAAATTATAAATTCTGAAAATCAAAGGAGAGATTAATAAAATTGAAAGTAAGAAAACTATCAAACTAATAAATAATATTAAGAACTAGTTTTGTTGAAAAATAATAAAATAGATCAACTTTTGATTAGATTAAAAAAAGAAAGAAGAAAACCAAATTACTAGTATGAAAAGGGTGAATTCACCACCAATGAAGAGGAAATTAAAACAATAATTAGGAGCTATTTTGCCCAATTGTATGCCAATAAATCTGATAATCTAAGTGAAATCTATGAATATTTACAAAATATGAATTGCCTAGATTAACAGAAGAGGAAATAAAATACTTAAATAACCCCCTCTTAGAAAAAGAAATTGAACAAGCCATCAATGAATTTTCTAAGAAAAAATCTACAGGGCCAGATGGATTTACAAATGAATTCTACCAAACATTTAAATAACAATTAATTCCAATACTATATAAACTATTTGGAAAAATAGGTAAAGAAAGAGTTCTACCAAATTCCTTTGATGACACAAATATGGTGCAGATACCTAAACCACGAAGAGCCAAAACAGAAAAAGAAAATTATAGACCAATTTCCCTAATGATGCAAAAATTTTAAATGAAATATTACCAAAGAGATTACAGTAATTTATCATGAGGGCAATACACTATGACCAGATGGGATTTATACCAGGTTTGCAGGACTGGTTCAACATTAGGAAAACTATCTGCATAATTGACCATATCAATAACAAAACTAACAGAAATCATATAACTATCTCAATAGATGCAGAAAAATCTTTTAATAAAATACAGCACCTATTCCTATTAAAAACACCAGAGAGCATAGGAATAAATGGAATTTTCCTTAAAATGATAAGCAGTGTCTATTTAAAACCATTAGCAAGCATTATGTGTGATGGGGTTAAGCTAGAAGCTTTCCCAGTAAGATGAGGGGTGAAACTAGGATGCCCATTATCAACACAATTATTCAATACTGTCCTAGAAATGTTAGTTTTAGCAATAAGAGAAGAAAAAGAAATAGAAGGAATTGGAATAGGCATGAAGAAACAAAGCTATCACTCTTTGCAGATGATATGATGGTATACTTACAGAGTCCTTGACAATCAACTAAAAAGCTGCTTGAAACAATCACTTTAACAAAGTTGCAGGATATAAAATACACCTACATAAATCATTAGCATTTCTATATATTACTAACAAAGCCCAGCAGCAAAGACAAACTCAGGAACTATCTGAACACAATTACAAAACACTTTTCACACAAATAAAGTCAGATATAAACAATTTGAAAAATATCAATTGTTCATGGGTAGGTCAAACTAATATAATAAAAATGACAATTCTACTTAAATTAATTTACTTATTCAGTGCTATGTCAATCAAACTACCAAAAATATTTTATAGGGCTAGAAAAAATAACAACAAAATTTATCTGGAAGAACAAAGGTCAAGAATATGAAGGTAATTAATGAAAAAATGCAAAGGAAGGTGGCCTAGGTATACCCAATATACAACTATATTATAAAGCAGCAGTCACCAAAACTATTTGGTACTGGCTAAGAAATAGAGTGCTGGATCAGTGGAATAGGTTAGGTACACAATGACTATAGTAATCTACTGTTTGATAAACCCAACACTCCAGCTTCTAGGATAAGAACCTACTATTTGACAAAAGCTTCTGGGAAAACTAGAAAATAGTATGGCAGAAACTAAGCATAGACCAACATCTCACCCTGTATATCAAGATAAAGTCAAAATAGGTACATGACTTAAACATAAAAGGTGATACCATAAGCAAATTAGGAGAGCAAGGAATAGTTTACTTGTCAGATCTATGGAGAAGGGAAGAATTTATGACCAAACAAGAGATAGAGAACATTGTGAAATGCAAAATGGATAATTTTGATTACATTAAATTAAAATGTTTTTGCACAAAGTGAATGCAACCAAGATTAGAAGGAAAGCAGAAAGCTGTGAAACAATTTTTATAGCCAGTATTTCTGATAAAGGTTTAATTTCTAAAATAAGCTGAGTCAGATTTATAAGAATACAAGTCATTCCCCAATTGATAAATGGTCAAAGGATATGAATAGGCAGTTTTCAGATAAAGAAATTAAAGCTATCTATAGTCATATGAAAAAATGCTCTAAATCACTATTGACTAGAGAAATGCAAATCAAAACAACTCTGAACTACCCCCTCACACCTATCAGATTAGCTAATATGATAGAAAAGGTGAATGATAAATGTTGGAGAAGATGTGGGAAAATTGGAACACTAATGCATTATTGGTAGAGTTGTAAACTGATCCAACCATTCTGGAGAGCAACTTGTAACTATACCCAAAAGGCTATAAAACTCTGCATACTCTTTGACCCAGCAATGCCACTATTGGGTGTGCATTCCAAAGAGATCAAAAAAGGGAAAAGGACTCACATGTACAAAAATATTTAAAGTAACTCTTTTTGTGATGACAAAGAATTGGAAATTAAGGGAATGTTCATCAATTGAGAAATGGCTGAATAAGTTGTGGTATATGAATGTAATGGAATACTATTGTGTTATAAGAAATGATGAGCAGATTTCAGAAAAACCTGGAAAGATTTACTTGAACTGATGCTGAGTAAAGTGAACAGAACCAGGAAAACATTGTACACAGTAACAGCAACATTGTACAATGATCAATTATGATGGACTTAGCTCTTCTCAGCAATACCATGATCCAAGAAAATTCCAAGACTTGTGATGGAAAATGCTACCCACATCCAGAGAAAGAGCTATAGAGTCTGAATGCAGATGGAAGCATACTATTTTCACTTTTTTGTTGTTTTTCTTTCTCTTAGTTTTTCCCTTTTGTTCTGATTCTTCTTTCACAACATGACTAATGTTTAACATCATTATACGTGCATAACTTATATCAAATTGTTTGCTTGGGGAGGGTTCAGGGAAGGGAGGGAGGGAGAAAAATTTGGAACTCAAAGTCTTACAAAAAATGTTGAAAACTATCTTTACATGTAACTGGAAAAAAGTAAAATACTATTAAGTGGCGGGGGGGAACAAAAAGAAAGTACATTGGTCACTTTTAAGTTTAACTTGCATCATTGACATTTTCTCCAACACATTCTTAAGACTAGACAACTAACAAGCCAATGAATCAGGTCCTGATTTGTGGTGTTTGCCAATTCCTGAGGTGAAAATGCTCACACTGTTATATAATTATATATTATATTAAAATATATTAATATTAATTATAATATTATATTATATATAGTTATATAATTAGTTTTATGACCTGGTTTGAGCTGATCTCAGCATCAGCAGATCATTAGTTTAAAGCCTTGAGGCCACATGTGGGCCTCTAGGTCCTCAAATGTGGCCCTTTGACTGAATCCAACCTCCACAGAACAAATCCCCTTAATAAAAGGATTTGTTCTGTAAAACTTGGAATTAGTAAAAAAGGCTGCACCCAAGGACCTAGAAAGCCACATGGGACCTTGAGCTGCATGTTCCTCACCCCTGGTTGAAAGCTACCAATGATTGCCTAAGATCAGCCATCCCCTTTGTAACTTAGATAAAAAACCCAAGCTGGTCTCACTCTGAGACAATCAAGAAGAGAATCTCCTTCCTGCAGAGCCTGGCTATGAAGGAAGATTCTGTCACTTTAAGAAGATCTTGAGAGTTTGCTCTTTACCTTTTCTCTTGTGCCTCTAAGACAGTACAGGAAAGAGGGGGTGAGTTTTCTCTACCTTTCCCCCCACTCCACTGACAATGTCATGTTGGAGCAGAAGCACATGGCAGCATCATAATGGAGTGGAGCCAAGCTTCTGAGTCTAGGCAAATTGACGAAAGGAGTCAATTGTGCCTGAAGCTCAAACGCTGTTGTAGAGATGGCAGTCCCCAGAACCAAGAAGTCTGTTGGTCAGAGGCTTTTTTTCTGAAAATCCATAGCTGGACCTTAGACCATGACAGCAGCTGAGATGGAAGGTGGAGGGGATGACGACTACAGCATCCATCATAGCAGCCTTCATCAAAATCAAATCAAGAATCATCTGTCAGAAACTGTAAGATAAATATTGTCAGGAAAAGTGAGAGGATATTGGTGTCCCAGCAACTCTGCACCATTGGAAATAGGAGTGAGGGTTCTCCTATCCCTGTGCAGGCTCAATATGCCTTGGTCACATATGTTTCCTATATGTATGCCTCACTGCTTTTGAATTCTCCCTGTGTCCATTCTACCCACTAATACTTCATTTGGGGAAGGATGCTGTCCCCGTCCAGAGAAAGAGCTTTGGAGTCTGAATGCAGATTCAAGTTTGGAGTGGGGGTATTTTGTTGCTACTGTTCTAGCTACACCATTTTAGCAAATGCCTTCGCTTTGAGCTAATTCTTTTTTCTGGCTTCCTGAAGTCAAAATAAATATACCAGGTGGAGGAGGGTCCTCATGATCTATAGTTTTAGGAAAGTGGGCCCACAGAGTATCTTAAATTTGGGCTAGTCATCCCCTGGAGGACTTAATATGTGAATATAATTGGGGGGTAGCTGAGAGGTTCGTGACATTTTGTAATATGGTGTTGCGTCCTCATACCCCGCGTATGCCTTTCCATTGCCTTTTGAATGATACTCAGTTTTGATGGCAAGATTCTCCAGATGCTTCCATTTGTGTATGACATTGTACTAATTGCACCAAGCCCTGGAACACTGCAGAGCTTCCCAAATCAGATCTGTAATCATTCTAATGAGTTTAGACTAATTATGTAGGCAGGAAAAACAAAGTAGATGGAAAATGCCTATTGTGATATGATATGCAGTTGAATGGACAATCTATAGAGCTTGTCCATCAGTACATATACCCTCAAAAACCACTGCAAATGGACAGTAAATTGAACAGAAGATGGAGGGGAGTAGGCCTTTAGGTTACCTTTGGAAGCTGCAAATTTCTTTCCATGACTCCAATGCTCCCTGAAACAAAGGCACATCTTTTTAATATTCTTCTGATGAGAGACAGTTTGGTAGAGTAAGAAGACTTGGGTTCAACTCCAGACTCTCATGAATAATGCTGAGGTGACCCAAAGAAAGTTACATCACCTCTCACTGCCCCCAGTGCAACTATCTAAGACTGTAGATTATAGAATTGCCAATTTGTGTTGGTAAATTCTTGTTGTTGTTGTTGTTGTTGGTCCTTTGTTCTCAAAGAGGACCTATGACATCAGGAGGGTGATGTCTTGACTTGCAAGTGAATAGGATTTAAGGGAGGTAGATGAAGTTTCTTCATTAGCAATTCTCTGCCACAATGAAATTGCAAGTCCAGCCACCTCCCCACCCTTAAATAAGCAAACAAATAAAAAACTGGTATTCCTCAATTGGTAATGATAACTAAAAAAATTTCTACTGAGGATCACCTAACTCAATTAAATACAAAAAATTTAAAAATTCTACTATGTTTAAAGTGTTGTACTAGTTGCTGGGAAGGGACAAGAAGTGGGGCAGGAGAGAGGGAAGTGGAGGAGGGATCCCTTTCAAGATGTTTACATTCTCTAAATGTTAAAGGGGTATGCTATTGAAAACTGCCAAGCAGAGTCTCAGTTACCAACACAGAGCTCTCAGAAAAGATGATTATCTAATTTATCAAATGGAGGTTGGATATAACTAATTCTGTCAAAAGGTAGAGGTTTAAATGTAATTTCATGAATAGTATTTATGCAGTACGTGATCTCTTCTTTGTTTTTTATGGGTTTGACAAGATGGCATAATGGAGAATAGTAAAGAATGGGGAAAGAACTCGGAATATATAAAATGATGAAAGGCTAAAAAATAATGATGATGCAGGGAAATATTTGGAAAGGGATTAATTGATTGACAGGGAATTAACTGTAATTAGTTAATGATACCTTTTTTGATTAAAATTAAGTCAGAAATGGTTTGATTTTGACTTTTCCAAGGAACCTATCCATTAATTTTACTTTGTTCCTTAGAGTGGAATAAATGTAAATGGGATTGTTATCATACAGTTCCTAGAACTGGAATGTAGTTTTGATTAATATTTTCTTACAAAATCTGCACCTATGTATTTCACAGAATCTTTTAAGATATGATCTAGACCAAATAAAGTCTAACAGTCTGTATGGGTAAGCTAGGATATAACAGTCTTATTCCTTTAGGAACTCAAAAAGATAGACAATATAAATGCTGAAGGAAAAACTAGAACCAAGCAATATTAACTTTCAAAACAAGTACTAGGAGTTTAGAATTTGTTTTTCTTTCAATCTCATTTTGTCAGCCATCTTGGCCTGTGCTACCTTTTTTTTATTCCTCTTGTTTTCTCTTTTTATGAAGTGATCAGTTTGAAGGGCATAGGAAAAAACATTCATTTATGTTATAGGCTCTATAAACTGAACCAAAACCAAAAAGAGTTATAAGAATACAAACTTTAAAAATTGATCCCAGGATGAGGTAAAGGGTTATGGAAGACAGATATGTTAAGGAACTTAGAGAGTCAGTTTGATAGATGAGAATCAAGCTATGACCTTTCAAGACTCTTGAAAATCCTTGAAAGTTTTCTAGAATTACTCTAGTTCTTCACTGGGGCATTCAATTGCTCTTGAAACTGGAAAGTGAAATGTCCTACAGGAACTCTCTCAGACTAGGTTTGAATGACACTACTTTGGAGGTGATTCAGTGTTTCCTCTGAAGCCATTCCAGGGTTATGAGATATAATCAAAATGGACATATAAGGGCCATATTGCAGACAGTGCCATAATGTCACTATTATTCTTGAGTTTGAGGGAGATTTTTTTTTTGCCTCAAGTAACCCTGTGAGATTCAATCATTAATCAATAGTCATTCCATTAATAGGGAGAAAACCACCCTAGAGATATAACAGAAGAGTAGCCTTGAATTAGCTCAATAATCAATGATTTTCTTGCCTTTAAGAGTTTCTTAATTTTTTTTGTGTTATGGACTCCTGTGGCATTCTGATAAACTCTATGTGCCCTTTGTCAAAATAAAGTTATTGTTGTTGTTGTTTTTATTGTAATTGCTAAATTTCAGTTAGAAGTTAGTAAATATAGTTTTTGATTTTTTTTTGTTTTGGGTTTTTTTTTTTTTCCGTACAAACTCACAGCTGCTCTGAAATCTATCCACAAAGTCCACAGACGGCTGTGGACCCCAAGGTAAATTCTCTTGCTTTAAGGTATGTCCAATTCAATTCAACACAAAGTTATTAAGCTTCTACTACCTACAATGCACAATGCCCTTTGCTATGCATGGACTAAGATTGCAACAATATTTACATGTATATGACACTTCAAAGTGTAGGTAAAGCAAGCATTATACTTTCAATTCAACCCTCTTCCTTTTGACATTAACTTCAATACTTTTGCCATTATACCATAGTTGTGTTTAAGATAAAGGCCCTTTCAAGGACCTTACAATCTAAGAAGAAGGGACATATGACAAATATGATACATGGTAGAATGTGGTAAGGACAGCTAGGTGGCACCATAGTGGATAGAGTGCCAGTCTCGAATGAGGAAGACTCCTCTTCCTAGTTCAAATGTAGCCTCAGACCCTTATTAGCTGTGTGACCCTGGGCAAGTCACTTAACCCTTTTTGCCTCAGTTTCCTCATCTGTAAAATGAACTGGTGAAGGAAATGGCAAACCACTCCAATATCTGCCAAGAAAACCCTAAGTGAGGTCACGAAGAGTCAGACACAACTGAAATACTGGAATGACTGAGCAACAACAAAATGTGGTAAAGACAAAAGAGAGAATAAGAGAGGAATTTGAGTAGATAAGGATGAATTCCAGTTTGAGGGATTAGAGAAAGGTCTCACAGAAGTGACTTTATTAGAGTTTGACCTTGAAGGAAGAAAAATGTTTAGTGGAAAGAGGCAGAAGTGAAGGGGAAAGGGAGCATCGAATCAAAACATTGAGGGTGACATGAACAAAGGCATGAGGATTGGGGAAGAGCAGGATCTTTTCTCTACTTTAGAGAATAGGAAGGGAGAAAATGTAAAGTAAGGTTAAAAGATAAGCCCTTGTGAGGAATCAATAAGAGATGAATAAAAGGATCATCATGCAAATGGTGTAGGCCCAGAAAGGTTTTGCTCTCGATGGTTCCTTTCCACAATATTCTGCCTCATGCTCTCATGATTTTGTGCAAATTATCTCTCTTCCCTATAATGGGGCCCCTCCTCACCTCCGCCTTTTAGAATCTGCAGTTTTCTTTCAGGCTCAGCTCAAGGGTCACCTCTTACAAGAGGCCTTTCCCAGTTGCTAGTGATTCAAAAACAAAACCAAAACACAAACAACAAAATTTACTTTGTATTAATTTTATAATATATTGCATATTGACTTCTTTGTGTAGATGTTTTCCCCTGAGAGAACATAGGCTTTTTGAGGGTATGGACTGTTTCAGTTTTGCATTGGTACCACAATGCCTTATATTGTGCCTGACACTCAGTAGGTGGCTTATAAAAGCTTCTTAAATATAATTGCATTGGAAGTAAGAGGATTGTAGGTTGGAAGTTAGCAGGATGCTCATGCCCAGTCAAAGGGGGAAAGAGGCATCTATAAGGAATTCATAGAATTTGAATGGATCTTAGAGGTCAAACTGACAATGAACTATCACGACAGGAGGAGTCTGTGAGATATTGAGAGAATATTGAGAAAATGTCTTTCCTAAGGACACTGGTAGAGTTAAGCTGACATTTGAGAATGAATTTATCAGGATTTGAAGAGTTATTATCTTTTAGCAAGTCTGGAGAGATATTTTGAGAGAACTGAGTTTTAAACACTCAGTAGAAAAGACAATCTGAAAAGAACTCCTAAGAGATTTGAAATACCATCCTGAGAGAACTGAATTGTTGGACTACAGTTCCATTGTTTTGGAGGAATTAACATTTTTGACCACTGGCAGGAGACTTATAGTCAACAACTTTTCCCCTGCTTTTGAGTAACACAAAGGTTACTCTTGCTGTGATCTTTTGCATCACTAATACATTATTGTGATATTTGATTTATTTAATCTTAAAATGATTTATTGGCAAATTAATTTAATACATTAGTAAATACTTAATGAGTTAATAAATATTTGTCAATAAATTATATGGCTAATAGATGTTTTCTAAGACTGTGAGTTCAGAGTCTGAAACAGATAAAAAACTTAAGGGGTGAAAGGTTTCTTTGGTTTTACTGGGTTAGGGGCTCAGAGATTATTAATTGATTGATTAATTATTGAGAGATCTTACTTTTTACTCATTTATGATATAATATCAGATACACCTATTGATTAGAAATTGAGAAAAAGAGTTAAACAAAATGGTGTGTATGTCCCCAAGAGTACCTGAGAGTGATTGAACTTAGTAGACTAAGAGGTACTTTGATTCTTCCTGTAGTAATCTCATACACAGAAGTTAACCAAATTTATTTTGGGTTTACTGCTTTTCTTTCATATATTTGTCTAAATATCATTGTGAATACCTACTTTGGACAGATGTAGTCTAAACTTGCAAGTCAAGATCATTCAGAACCATCTATTGTAGAATATCACCTTGTGAGAGTAATCATTTATATTTATCTCCTGGGCATCCAGAATGAACCCCAAAACTCTTAGTAGATTCCAGACACATAGCTGACTTACATCATCTCTGAAAAGAAAGAATACTATTATGGGTTGGAAAATGAAATAATCATATCACTAAGCTATGGTTTTCCATATTAAGGCTGAAGAAGAACCAATTGGTCCACCTGACACATGATAGGATTTTAAGCAGAATGAATCATTATCTGAATTGGTGCATTGCCAAGATGTTTAGGCTAGAAACTCCTACTCCCTTCACAGGTTCAATGGGATTGTAATTAGTTTGCTTTTTGTGGAATCTTTGGTTGGATACAAACTGGCTCTTAACAAAATGCTCATAAAAGCTTGTAAAAATGTCATTGCTCTTGAATACCAGGCATATCATCTGAATTCACACAAGCTTTAAATTGATAATGACCCTAATAACTGGTCAGGGCTTCAATTTTCAGTGCCCTCCAAAATTCAATCCAACAGGTCTTTGCTGAGTCCTTGACATTGCAGCAATACGCTTGAATGCTGTTCAAGGGTTTTCTTTCATATTGCTCCAATAGTGCTGTGCTGGTCCTTCTGGAAATTTGGGTTAGCAGATTACTTATTATAATTAGTATTTATTCATTGGCCTAAGTTTCATTTTTGATATTTAAAGTCAATCTTGTAAAGAAGTAGCTTTCAACTAATTGTTTTGGAGGAATCAGCATTTTTCTTCATTGGCAAGAGACTTATAGCCAACAACTTGTCACCTGCTTTTGAACAACACGGAGGTTATTCTTGCTGTGATCTTTTGCACCACTAATACATTATTGTGATATTTAATTTATTAATGTTCTTTTCAATTAATGTTCTTCCAAAAATATATATTTTCCTCTTTGTCCTTTAGTATCTGTTATCCTTACCTGACCTCCTCTAATTCTAGCGCCGGATAGGTACTTTAAAAAAAATTTTTTTTTTTAAAAAAGGGTTAAACTCTCAGTTTGTTAGAACCTGACTAATCAGAACAGGTTCCAAATTTGAAGTTGGAACATTTAAGCTTGAGTTTTGCCATTTCCAAGCTATGTGATTTTGGGCAAGTTACTTGGGCTTTGATTTGCTGGGCCTTGGGTTTCTCATCGGCAAAATTAAGACAGTAGATGAATGATTTTTTTTTTAACATCTAATTATAGTCTCAAGGAATCTCATTTGATGAGTGTGGCTTATATTCATAGGTGGCTGCTTTAGGACTAGTGTAGTCTTTAGACCATATTCTGCTTACTAAATTAGGAAGGAGAGCTAACATAAAAAATAAGCTACTTCTCTGGTCACTTTGTTGTTGTTGTTCATTTGTTTCAGTTATATCTAACTCTTCATGACCCCATTTGGGTTTTTCTTGGCAAAGATACAGGATTGGTTTGCCATTTCCTTCTCCAGCTCATTTTGTAGATGAGGAAACTGAGACAAAGAGGGCTAAGTGACTTGCCCAAGGTCACACAGCTAGTAAATATCAGAGACCAGGTGTGAATTCATAAAGATGTCTTCCTGACTCTAGGCCCAGCACTTTAAGCCACTATGGCGCCACCTAACTCCCTCTTTTCTAGTCACTAGCCCTTAGCTTATGCTCACCAGTTTGACCCCTTCCCTACCAAATGCTAGTTATACAAAAGAGCATCATAATAGTGAATAGCAAGTAAATCCAAATATCCAAGCAAATAATAAAAGAGATAATTCAAATAACATGAAATGTAACAGAAACAAAAATCAAAGAAATCATACAGATTAAAATATACCAGAAAATACACAAAAGTGAATAGGTTCTTTAGATGAGAGCATGACAAAATCATAGCTCAACCAATAGAGAAACCCAATCTCACCCAAGGGGAAATTCCCCAAAATCTTTAGGGAGACAAGCTGGAAATGAGGTATATATTAAGAAATCAGTTTCCCCTATATGTCTATAGCTTCCAAAGGTTTTTTTGGTCCTGGAGGTAATAGAAAGCCATTGTAGTTTATTGAATATTAAGTCATAATGGTCAGACTTGTGCTTTAAGAAAAATCACGTTGATAGCTGAATGGAGGATGAGCTGGAGTAAGGAAAGTCTCAAGGCACAGAGATCACCCAGAAGGTTATTGTCATAGTACTGGCAAGAGGTGATGAGAGTCTTTGCTAGTCTATTGGTTATGTGAGTAAAGGGACAGGGTTATATAGAAAAGATGTTATAAAGATAGAAATAACACTACTTGACAACAGGTTGAAAATGTTGGGGTGAATGAGAATGAAAAGTCAAGGATGATACTAAGGTTGTATGCCTGGGTGACTGGCAGGATGGTTGGCCCCTCAACAGCAATAGTTAAATTAGAAAGAGGGAAAGGTTTGGGGTGGAGGGAAATAATGAATTGGAGATGTTGAATTTGAGATAACTATGGTACATGCAGTTTCGGATATCTAAAACGTAGTTGATGATGTGGAACTGGAGCTCAGGAGATATCCTGGGACTGGATTTCATATGCATAATTAATTAATAATAATAATAAATTAATTAAATAATTATATATATGGAGCTAATGAGAGTTAAGAGAGAGAAGAGGACCCAGGACAGAGCTTTGGGGAACACTCAGACTTAGAGAATGTAATGTCTTTCATCTAAGCTAAGGTCCCACCTTCTGCTTTCTAGACTCTTTGAGATTACCTTCTATTTATTCTGTATATATCTTGTTTGTACATAATTGTTTGTATGTCATCTCCCCTATTGGAGAGAGAGGTCCTTAAGAGCAGGAACAGGTTTGTTTATTTGTTTGTTTGTTTGTTTTTTGCCTCCCTTTTTGTCCCCACGATTTGCACAACACCTTAACAAATTGTAGGTGCTTAATAAATGCTCATTGACTGACTGATAAGTCAGCAAAGGAGACTAAAAAGATCCCTTCAAAATTATCTTTATTTTAAATTATTTTGGATCTTTAATTATTTCTTTTTTTCCAGCTCAAATTGTTTTAAGTTTTATTGAAGTGTTTTATTTTAACTTTACATTTCCAAATAACTTCCACTCCTTAAGAGCTTTCATAACAAAGTAAAACTAACAACACAATGACTTCATCTAAAAGTGAATGTAACATTCCATGTCTGTAGCACCCCCCCACCTGTATATTTTAATTTTTTTAATTAACAAAAATCTATTTTTCTCTCCCTCTCATTCCCCACTCCATTAAAAAAGGAGGAAAGAAAATGAGTTCCTCGTAATGAATATGTTCGGTCAAATAAAACAAATGCTTTTATTGGCAGGACACAAAAAATATATATGCCATTCTGCACCCTAAATCATCCCCTGTCAGAAGGTGGATATTATATTTCATCTTCATTCCTCTAGATTCATAGATGGTTATTATGTTGATCATAGTTCTTGTAGCTTTCAAAGTTGTTTATGTAGTCTTATTGTTATTGTATAAATTGTTCCCCTGCTTCTGCTTATTTAATTCAACAACAGTGGCGATTAAGAGATGACTGGCAACTTTGGAGAGGACAGTTTCAGTTGAATGATCATTTTAGAAGCCAATTGGTAGAGGCTTTAGAAGTACATGAGGTGAGATGAAGTTGAAGTTCCTAGTTTAGATGTCTTTCTCAAGGAGTTCAGCCAAGGAGAGGAAAGATATAGAATAATAGTTAATAGGGCTGCTTAGATCAAGCAAGGGTGTTTTAGGAATGGGGGAGGGCTATGTGTACGTGTGTGTGTGTGTGTGTGTGTGTGTGTGTGTGTGTGCTTGTAGTAACAAAAAGAGAGATTAAAAATTAGATGATTGTAGGAGAAATCTGCTAGAGGATTTGTTTTTATTCATTCATTTTTAACATTCATTTTACTAAAAAAATTTGAGTTCCAAATTTTCCCCCTCTCCTACCCATTAAGAAGGCCAGTGATATGATACCAATTATACATGGGAAGTCATGCAAAGCATGTTTCTGCATTAGCAATATTGTTTAAAAAAACAACAAAAAAGTGAGAAATATAAAGAAAGTGAAATGTGCATGTTTCAATCTGTAATTAGAATTCATCAGTTTTCTCTCTGGAGGTGGATAGTATTTTTCATCAGAAGTTCTTTGGAATTGTCTTAGATCATTTCATTGATCAGAATAAGTAAACCTCTCAAAGATGATCATTGTTATAATATGGCTGTTACTGTGCATGATGTTCTCCTGGTTCTGCTCACTTCTCTTTCCATTAGTTTGCATATAAATATCACTTTGCATATAAATATCGTTTTGCATGTAAATCTCAGATTTTTCTGAAACCATTCTACTTATCATTTTTTATCTGCTAAAGGATTTTGCAGGGGATGAGATCAAGGATATATGTAGAAGGTTCATCTTGGCCATCTCCTCCATAGAGACAGGAGGAAAGGAGGAAAGAACAGGAGAAGAGATCTGAGTGATATGAGATGAGGAGCAGAGGAGAAGAGGGACCATTTGGTGAGGGGCCTCAAGTTTTTCAGTGAAAACGGAAGCAAGGTCCTTCTCTGGGAGGGTTGGATGGAACAGGGATGGTGAGAAGTTTGAGGAGAGATCAAAAAAGTTTAAAATAGCCACTGTGATAAGTGAGATAACAGTTAGAAGAACCTAAAAAGATTGCCTTGCTTTAGTGAGGGCCCAATTGAAATTATGTATCATAAATTGGTAGTCTACACAATTTCATAATTTTTTCCAAGTCTGTCCAGCAATACATGAATAGGAGAAGAGTAGGAAGGCAGATGGTGGAAATTATGCAAAGTTGGGACTTTATAAAGTATGAACAGTGATAAGCCAAAGAGAATAGAGAAGAAAGGATAGTATAACCAGAACAGAGTTATTAACCTATGAAAAAACTGAGAGGTAGAGAAAATAAAAATTACAGTAAGGATGAAGAACAGAATTAATAGTTGTAAAGTATAGGAAAAGATGTAATGAGAAAAAATTATGATTAGATAAAGGAATTTTATAATTTATGAACATAGAAATGGAATATCTATGAGTATGACATAATCAAGGGTGTGACCATCTCTGTATATAACTGAGGTGGAGTAAAAGAGTAGGTTATGAGAATTGAATAGACTAAGGAACTGTGAAGTTTGGGTATTTAAGATATACATACACACACACACATAGTTATATACACATATTGTAAGTGTGTATATGTATATGTGTATATATGTATATTACATACATGTATATGTGTGTGTGTTTCCTGTAGCATGGGGGGAAGAGTTGAAGTGGAGTGGGAAACTGTGAGCCAAGAACTGAACTCAAAGAGAAAAGAAGAAGAATATCCAGGGAATCAATAGATAATAGCCACCAAAATCTGGATTGGTTGACAAATTTGTACATATACTTCAAAGAAAATGTTACTGAGTCATGTGGTAGAAAGAGAGTCTTAGAAGTGGCAATGGGGAGCACATAGTATTCCAACTTCCCCACCATGACCATTGAGTCTGGGGTATGACTGAAAATATTGCCAGTACTGGAAAAAGTGGGTAGGGATGCAGTGTCATCAGAAGAGAGTATTTGTGAGTTGCTATTGTTGTTGTTAATCCATTGTTTTCAAAGAGAATCAATGACATCGTGAGGTGATGTCTTGACTTGCACAAGAATTAGATTTAAGTGAGGCAGAGTTGCACAAAGTCATCAGCCTCACTCTCCCTTCCAGTCATCCAAGTCCAGTGGCAAAATAAAAGTCAAGATGATCGGCAATGAGAATACAGAATAAGATGGAGGTAGTGAGAAGGGAAAAGTTTTGTCATGAGAGGAATTTTACTAATAGTAAGCATTCCAGAGAGTACATTGGAAAGGGAATGTTTATGGTTACATAAATCATAAATAGAAGAGTTGAGGTTTGAACATGTCTTTTGATTCCTGATCCTGTGCTCCTCTTCCCCTCATATTATTATTATGAAGCAGATCCATTCAATGCACAATAAGCAATTTCACAGTTGTATTTCAATAGTGAATATTGGTAAGGTGAATAACTGACCTGAACAAGATGATTGGGAGAGAAACGACTCTTCCAGCATGGTAGAGGAGGAGGAGACAGAGTCAGACAGAGACAAAAAGAGAGCCAGGGAGACAGAAAAACACACAGAGAGATCCTGGGCCTTATGTGATATGACCCTATTAGTAATGGTTTAAATATGAATAGAATGAGAAATGATTAAAATATTCTGAGTTTCCAAGCATCAATAAAAAGCACACATCCAAAAGGTTAATATTCTTTTAGAGGTAAAATTATTCGAGATGCTGTTCTCCAAATTTGGCAACCACCCTACTATCTATCTCTGCTGATGATTTGCTTTCTCATCTCAGACTTCCAACTGTTAACTGAATGCATTTTTAATAGCAATGAAAGCCACCTCATTTTCCACACTCTTTTACCAAGGTCTCCATAGCACCAAAACAGCAAGATTGACAATCTGTAGGAACATTGGCCAGACAAAGACTTCTCAATATCCCTTAAATAAAAGCTCTGAATGTGTCTCCTTATTAGTAGTGTTGTTTTATGGTGTATTTCAACTAGATGTTGAATATTTTTTGTGAGCCAACATTTAACAATAATGAACTCTTGTCCCTAATAGCTACCTGCTCCTTTGAACAGAGTCAAGAGTCTCAATATAAGAGACATTGCCTATGGAAATGATGGAATGAAACCAAGGCTTCATCAGTGTAGCCAAATCAAGAGAGAGTATCATGGCTCTAGCCCATAACCATTGTCAGAACAACAGGACTGGCATTAAGAAAATATAAACACTAAAAAATGCTAAAGGGTTGAGGAAGCAGACTGTACCAGACAGTCATTTCATTGTCATATCTGATCTCCATATAGATCTCCCTGGCTTGAAATCTCCACTTTAGGAATCACTTTTCCATTTCTATCTCAGTACCTTAGATTTGGGTATTCTGAGAAGCCTCAATTCTTGACATGGCCTGGTCCATGATTAACACTTGCTTGTATCCCATTTTGTACTCCATTCTTTTTGATGGGCAGAGATTTTTCTCAAGTGGTGGTAATTGTCCTTATTATTCATATGTTTTCCCCACCAGGCCCTGAGAACCATGAGGCATGAAAGTATTGTCTGATGCCATCTAAATACTTTGCCTCTGGCTAACAAAGGCAACACCCCCTACTGTACTATAAGTATCACAGAAGAGGTCCAGAGGGTTTTTATGGAGCTCTAACCTTGGAAATTTCCAGCAGAAAAGACAAAGGTAGACTTCCAGCTAAGTAGGATAGTCTGTCTATTAGCCCAACCCCTAACTTGTTGAAAATAACCTCCAGAAGTAGCGATGAACTGTGGTAGAATGTGCTGGTTACTTCCAGGCCCTTGAGCCTAGTACAACTGGCTATTTGTATATATACATCTGTATATGAAAAAGAAAGAGTGCTATGTTTGGAGTCAATGAACCTAAAATCAAATCCCACCTCTCACTTGTTTTTTTTCTGTGTGACCTTGGGCAACTTTCTTGGCTTTATTCTCCTCATCTATAAAATTAGATGGTTGAACTGGATAGATTCTGAGTTTTCTTCCACCTCTTAATCTATGATTCTATGATTAAATAATCAACTCATCTTTTCCCCATCACTATTTCTTTAGTCAAACCCAGAAACCTTCAGTAAACAGCACAAAGCTAACTCTGTGTTTCCTCTCACAATTGCTAAAGAAGCAGCTAAAAATAGTTTAAAACTTTCTCTGCTGTCTCTATTTTCTTCTCCTATTGTTTTTCATCCTAAGAAAAAAAAAGGAGTAAGTTCAAAAGAGGTCTTAAGCAAAATTAAGGCCAAGTTAATTTTCTGGGAAGACCTCGAGTGAATAGGAGGCACCATAGAGTCTTTAAAGGACTTGTGACTCCATCAGATTTCCTAGAACTGGAGTGTAGCATCAGAGGAAAGAGTTTGCCATTGATGGATTCAATTACTTTAGCACCACCTTTGTTTGGAGGGGGATGGGGAAGGAGAGAATAAAAGGGAAGGAAAAAGAGAAAGGAAGTCTCAGATCTCCTACAAGGTGTGAAATGATTCAATCACACCCAAAAGGGACTCATCCTTACATTTCATTGTCTCTGACCTTGCCCCTTAAAACCTTCACATTTGTGAAGTTTAAAAAGTGACAGACTCTCACATTCAATTTTAATATTAGTTTTAGTATTTGCTAAGGACTATGTAATTATTCAATAATTCATAGGGACTTTAGAGATCATCTGGTGTTAATGAGACTAAAGCACATCGATGGTACCAGTATTATCCACCAATTATCTGTTAATGAAAGTACAGTACCTCAAACATGTTAAGGGTCAACCCTCTCTAGGGATCTTTTCAGAAATGAACAATAGGTTCCAGGTTGGGATAAGCCTTAATGAGTGGGAAAAAAATCTAATTTTGTTCTGTAGGGAGTGGGAAGCTGATGAACATTATAAAACACATGGACTCTGAGGAAAATTCCTAGCTAAGTAATAAACATAAATTAAGTAAATAAGCCCGCAAACAAAAGCACAATTTGTTCATCAAGTTTTTTTCTGGTGAGAGGTAGCCTGCTATAATGGATAAAGAACTGACCTAAGAGTTGGAAAAACCTAGCTTCAAGTCCTGACTCGGACATATACTGTCCCTGCACAAGTCCCTTAGCCAAGAGTTATGGCTGATTCTATACCTTGGCCATGCAGTTAGCAGCATGTTGCTGAATTATTTCTTTAATGGTTTTGATGCTACGCCTTGGAAGGAGCCCTGCTTTCTGACTTCGGTGAGTCCAGCTTGGAGGACTTTGTTCATTGACACCATGGACTCCTTCCTGGTAAAGTAAATTAAGACTCTTTCCTGAGCTTCTTGAATTAGACAACCAAAAAGTGAAAGCATAGCTTGACTAACACACGTTTCTAAGAGGAGAGTCTCCCTAAACCAGTGGTCTCCAAAAAGGGAGGGCTATGCTGTCACACAAGATGATGGCCTCCACCTAAATATGTGTGATCAACCACTCCAAGAGTATGAAGATGGGTAGCATTCCACCCTCCCTTCAATAGTCAATATGCATTTGTCTCTAATACAACCACGTTACCCCTTTACCCACTATATCTCAATATTTTTTCATTCATCCCCCTCCAATTGTTGGCCTTCCCCAGGCTTTCGAATTGTTCCTTTGTGACATTTACAAAGTTTGAAAGACATAATTTATGGTTAATTAGTCATTTTATTAATAATGCCAGCATTTTAATAAAAGGGGATTAGTGGCCCTCTCAAAGGCCAAAGACCTTCATGGCAGCAGGCTTATGGCTTATATACCTTCAGAAGAAGAGTATTCCCAAGGGTGGCAATCAACTCTGATTGGTTAACAATGAGAAAATGAATATTACACTGTGGAGTTGAACCTATTCTAATGAACTTTGATAGGTCATTTACTTCTAAATTACCCCCAGCCTTGGGCAATGTATTCAAAGAATTTATATCCCACCTGAGAAGAAGGGAGTTTCACCTTAGATTAGAAGTCTGATCTAGTTGGGTAGAGTAGCAATACCTAGAATGAGAATGACCTATCTTCTACAAGAAGAGATATTGAGAGATTGGACAAGGAAAAGGGAAAAAAAGCTGGCATCTCCCCATTTTTAATAATTGGCTATTAATATGAGAGAGAAATGACATTTCTCTCACCTTTAGAGCAATTATAGCCTAGCCACTATCAGTGCACCTACAGTAGCTGCAAAATTTTTCCATCCACACAAAGTTCCCACACCCTTCCTCCCCTTTTCCCCTTTCCCCAACCAGATCATCTCCAGACTGCCAATGGCTGGGAGGCCTCAGTGCTCTGGGCCAGTGGCTGATGAATAAGACCCTCCTATTATTGCTTTGTGTGTTTGTGGAATACAGAGGAAAGAAGAGTAAGAGGCAAAGGATAAGTAGGAATGGATGGATTGCCATCTACATTGCAGACCTTCCCTTTCAAATCCACACCTCTTCCAAACTTTCTTGTTTCTATTCGGGTACCTTCCTTCCAGTCTCCTGGGTTCTCAATCTCCTCATTATCATTAATCTTGACTCCTTATTCAGCTGAAACTGAGCTTTTCAAAGTTACTAATGATCTCTTAATTGCTCAGTTTTTTAAATCCTCATCATTAACTCTCTGTAGCATTTGACACCATTGATCATTCTTCTCTGGGTTGTCAAAACAATTTGTGTGTTATCAATAAGTTTTTATATGTGCACATATAAAAAAATTGGGAAACAGAATTTTCTAATCTATTAAAAATTTTTCAGCAAAGAGTATCAGTGGGTTTTGAATCCCTTTTTTAAAAAATTTAAAAATAGGAATTCCACTTCCAGGAGCCAAGATGGCAGAGTAAGTCGCTCTTACTGTCCCTTATTAACCTCTGAAAGCCTAGAAAATATCACCCCAGGAAAAACTCTGGAACAGCTGAACCAGCAGAAAGAGAGAGTGCAGCAGTCCAGTAGCCCAGGTAGCTTGAGAGATTAACGGGAAAGGCCCCTCTTGCCTTGGGGGAAGGGGCGCAGCACGGAACAGGAGACATCCCAGCAAGCTAGTGGAAAGCCCCACCTCAGCATAGGAAGAGATCCTGAAGCTCAGGTGGTGGAGCAGGCAAACACCAACACCAGGACCCCCAAGTGACTCAGTAAGGGCAAGGGAACTGGTGGAAACCAGCTCAAAAAACCATCATGTGCCTCAACATTCTATAGCAATCAAGTCTCCCAGTGCTTCAGCAAAACTCTGGGAAGCACTCCAAAGGGCCTCAGGTCGAAACATCCTACAAAATCCATCTGAAAAGAGCTGAAGAAAGTGAAAGAAAGGAAAAGCCTGGGTGAGCAGACAACCTCCAGAGGCCAGACTACCCAATCCTACCCCTAGAGTTCCAGTGTTTCTAATTCCAGCCCAACACCAGGTAAGCTGCCAGAACTCTACAGCTTTCAACTGCCAGCATCGAAGGCCCCAGCACAAAAAGTCAGTGACCAGGCCCTGGGCCCCTAGTACAAGAAGCTTGGGTCAGTGCTCCCTGCTTCCCAGCCTGAGAGCTCAATCTCTTTAGAGGCCAGGAAATAATGAAACACCATGAGCAAAAAGAAATGTAAGATAGATTCTTATTATGAGAACAGTGAAGATCAAGGCAGAAATTCTGAAGAGGACAACATTGTCTACACACCCACATCTGGGACCTCAAAAGGGAATATGAACTGATCTGAAGCCCAAAAAGCCTTCTTGGATGAGCTCAAGAAGGATTTTAAAAATCGAATGACAGAAGAAAAAGAAAAATTGGGAAAAGAAATGAGAGGCATGCAAGAGAGAGTCAATAGCTTGGAAAAGAAAGGACAAAAATTAACTGTAGAAAGCAAGTCCTTAAAAAATACAATTCGCCAACTGGAAAAAAAGTACACTGAAGAAAACAAGCCCCTAAAAAATACAATTGACCAAATGGAGGAGATACAAAATCTAATAGAAGAAAACAATTTGTTAAAAATTAGAATTGGGCAAATGGAAGCTAATGACTCTATGAGAGAGCAAGAATCAGTCAAACAGAAACAAAAGAATGGAAAAATAGATGAAAACATAAAATACCTCATTGGTAAAACAATTGACGTGGAAAATAGATCCAGGAGTATAGTAGAGGGGGTAGGTATAAATTGACTTTCATGTAATGATAAAAAAAAAATCTAATCAAGTGGGTTAAATGGATCCAAGTAAGTGTATTAGTCTGATCTAACTAAGAAAATGTACTGAGAGAAAAGGAAAGGAGGAGGCAGACAAAGGTAAATTACATTACAGGAAAAGGCACAAAAACCTATTAGAGCAGAGGGAAAGAAAGGAGGGAGATGAGCATTGTTTGAACCTTACTCTCATCAGATTTAGCTCAAGAAGGGGATAACATAATCAGTTAGGTATAGAAATCTAACTTGACCTATAGGCAGTAGGAGGGGAAAGGGGGAAGAAAAGGGAGGGAAGAAGTAGTAAGGGTAAAGGGGAAGAAAAGGGAGGGGGCTAATGGAAAGGAGGTGGGACTGAAGGAGGTGGTGGTCAAAAGCAAAACACTATTGAGGAGGGAAAGGGAGAAAGGACAAAGAAATGTATAAACAGGGAGGAAATAGGGTGGGAAAAAAGACATAGTAATCATAACTGTGAATGTGAATGGTTTGAACTCTCCCATAAAACAAAGCAGATAGCAGAATGGATTAAAAACCATAATCTTACTATATGTTGTTTACAGGAAACACATTTGAAGCAGAGGGACACACTCAAGATAAAGGTAAAAGGCTGGAGTAGACTATATTATGCTTCAGCTGAGGTAAAAAAAAGCAAAACTGATCTCAGACAAAGCAAAAGCAAAAATAGATCTCATCAAAAGAGATAAGGAAGGAAATGACATCCTGCTAAAAGGCACCATAGACAATGAAGTAATATCACTACTAAACATATATGCACCAAATGGTATAGCATCCAAATTCTTAGAGGAGAAATTCAGGGAGTTACAGGAAGAAATAGACAGCAAAACTATACTAGTGGGGGACCTCAACCTTCCCCTCTCTGAACTAGATAAATCTAACCACAAAATAAACAAGAAAGAAGTTAAGGAGGTGAATAGAATATTAGAAAAGTTAGGTATAGTAGACCTCTGGAGAAAATTAGATGGGGATAGAAAGGAATATACTTTTTTCTTGGCAGTACATGGCACATACACAAAAATTGACCATGTATTAGGGCATAAGAACCTCACAATCCAATTCAGAAAGGCAGAAATATTAAATGCATTCTTTTCAGATCATGATGCAATAAAAATTATATGTTAACAAAGGGCCATGGAAAGATAGACTAAAAAATAATTGGAAACTAAATAATCTAATCCTAAAAAATGAATGGGTCAAACAACAAATCATAGAAACGATCAATAACTTCATTTAAGAGAATGACAATAATGAGACAACATACAAAAACTTATGAGATGCAGGCAAAGCAGTTCTTAGGGGAAGTTTTATATCTCTAAATGCTTACATGAATAAAATAGAAAAAGAGAACAATGAATTGGGCATATAACTAAAAAAACTAGAAAAATAACAAATTAAAAATCCTCAATTAAACACCAAGTTAGAAATACTGAAAACCAAAGGAGAAATTAATAAAATTGAAATTAAGAAAACTATTGAACTAATGAATAAAACTAAGAGCTGGTTTTATGAAAAAATCAATAAAATAGATAAACCTTTGGTTAATTTAATTTAAAAAAAAGAAAGAAGAAAACCAAATTACCAGTATCCAAAATGAGAAGGGTGAATCCACCACCAAGGAAGAGGAAATTAAAACAATAATTTGTAATTATTTTGCCCAACTGTATGCCAATAAATTTGACAATCTTAGTGAAATGGATGAATATTTACAAAAATATAAATTGCCCAGATTAACAGAAGAGGAAGTAAAATACTTAAATAACCCCATCTCAGAAAAAGAAATTGAACAAGCCATTGATGAACTCCCTAGGAAAAAAATCTCCAGGGCCAGATGGATTTACAAGCCACTTCTATCAAAGATTTAAAGAACAATTAATTCCAATACTATATAGGCTATTTGGAAAAATAGGTGAAGAAGGAGTCTTACCAAATTCTTTTTATGATACAAATTTGGTGCTGATACCTAAATTGGGAAGAGTCAAAACAGAGAATTAAAATTATAGACCAATTTCCCTAATGAATATAGATGCAAAAATTTTAAATAATATATTAGCAAATAGATTACAGCAACTTATCACAAGAATAATACACTATGACCAGGTAGGATTTATACCAGGAATGCAGGGCTGCTTCAATCAGCATAATTGATCATATCAACAATAAAACTAACAAAAAAAATTTTTAAATAACACTTTCTCAGTTTTTTTTAATAACCAATTTGATTAACATGAAAGGAGATGGAAATTTGCTAGTTAGCTGAATTTCAACAAAAACCTTTGTATAATTGGTGGGTAGGAATGAAAAATTAGTATTATGATTAAGTAAAGTTCAAATAGCCATTGATTAATTTCTTCTATTTTGATGCATGAGACTTTGTGATTAATCAATCAGTAAACATTTATTGAGTACCTACTATGTAACAGGCACTGTGCTAAATGCTTCAGGTCTAAAAAGAAGTAGAAGACAGTCCTGCCCTCAAGGAGCTTGCAATCAAATGGGCAAGACAACAAGCAAAAAAAAGTATATATGTGTGTTTGTGTGTGTAAGCTATATACATGAGAAATAGGAAATAACTAACAGAGGGAAGGCACTAGATTTAAGAGGATTTGGGGAAAGTTTCTAGTAAAATGTGGGATTTTAATCAGAACATAAAGGAAGCCAGGGAGCTCAGCAGGTAGAGCAGAGGCAGGGGTGACAACCAGAGAAAATTCCCAGAACCAAGAAACTGAGGGTCTTATACATGGAACAGCCAGGAGTTAGGTGTTATTGGATCAAAGAGTATATGTAAGAAGGCATCTTCTTGTGAGTCATCTTCTTCAGCTTTGATTAACATTAAAATCATAATAAACAACTTAAAACCAAAACTTCAAATGGCTGTGTCTCAAAATGTTAAAGCAAGATTTTTTTAAAAAAATTCCTATACTTTGTTTTTATATCACCTACATTTTCCAACGTATCTTTCTCATTTCTTCCTTACAACAAACCAGCCCCTAGTGAAGAATAAAGGTGACTCTTTGGAAAGAATGGTGGGCTCAGAGTCAGCAAGAACTAAGTTCAAATGTGACCTCAGACAGTTACTAACTATGTGACTCTAGACAAGTCATCTAACTTCTGTTTTTTCAACTACAAAATAAGGGTAATAAAAGCGCCTACTTCCCAGAGTTGTTTTGAGGACCAAATGAAATATTTCCATAGCACTTAGAATAGTGCCTGGCACATAGTAGGTGATATATAAATATTATTATTATTACAAAAGAAAACTAACCAATATATTGGAATAAGTCTGCTGTTGCACGCTATAGTGTTTCATACCTACAATCTTAAGGGAAATTATTTTTCTATTATATTAATAAGCAATTATTAAATTAGAATTAAGGGTTTTTTTCTCTTTATTTCCTCATTCAGGGACCAGCCCCTGTGAGTCATTCATTTAGTCTGTGAAGGCCAAGATTGATAAATGAGATTGCCCAAATTCTTTGGCTTCTCCATCTTAGACCAGACCCCACCTAATTAGAAGACTTTACTTATGTTTAGAGTGCAAACAGAATCTAATCTAGGTGAACTCTAGCCCCAAAGCATTAAGTCTATGCCCCTGTACTCCTCCATTGGAGTTTAGGGTAACCTAGTTCATGAAGAAGAAAACCTTCCAGAGTGGTCTGGATAGAGACCTTTGTTCTTTGTCCAGATTGCTGGAGGCAGCTGAGTCTCATGGTCAAGCCACATTCTCAGCAGGAGTAGCTAAAGACATTCAGCCCACCTCCTCACCTGTATTTTAAAGTCAAATTTTTCTATTCAGTTCTGGTCTTTTCAACAAGAATGCTTGAAAATCCTCTATTTCACTGAATGTCCATTTTTTCCCCTGAAGGATCATACTGTTTTGCTGGATAGGTGATTCTTGGCTGTAATCCTAGTTCCTTTGACCTCCAGAATATTATATTCTAAGCCCTCTGATGCCTTAATGTGGAAGCTGCTAAATCTTGTGATATCCTGATTGTGTTTCCACAATACTTGAATTGTTTCTTTTTGGCTGCTTACAATATTTTCTCCTTGACCTGGGCACTCTGGAATTTGGCTATAATATTCCTAAGAGTTTTCCTTTGAGGATCTCTTTCAGGAGGTGATCAGTGGATTCTTTCCTTTTCTATTTTACCCTCTAGTTCTAGAATATCAGAGCTGTTTTCCTTGATAATTTCTTGAAAAATTGTATGTAGGCTCTTTTTTTCATCATGGCTTTCAGGTAGTCCAATAATTTTAAAGTTATCTCTCCTGGATCTATTTTCCAGGTCAGTTGTTTTTCCAATGAGATATTTCACATTGTCTTCTATTTTTTCATTCTTTTGGTTTTATTTTACAATATCTTGATTTCTCATAAAGTCATTAGCTTCCAATTACTCCATTCTAATTTTTAAGGAAGTATTTTCTTCAGTGAGCTTTTTGACTTCCTTTTCCATCTGGCCAGTTCTGTTTTTTAAGGCATTCTTCTCCTCATTGGCTTTTTGGACCTCTTTTGCCATTTGGGTTAAACTATTTTTTAAGGTGTTATTTTCTTCAGTATTTTTTGGGGTCTCCTTTAGCAAGCTGTTGACTTATTTTTCATGATTTTCTTGCATCACTCTCATTTCTCTTCCCAGTTTTTCCTCTACTTCTCTTACTTGCTTCTCAAAATCCTTTTTGAGCTCTTCCATGGCCTGGGACTGATTCATATTTTGTGCAGTTGGTTTTTTGTTTTGTTTTGTTTTGTTTTGTGCAGAGGTTTTGTGCAATTGTTTTTTTTGTTTTGTTTTGTTTTTGTGCAGGAGTTTTGTGCAGTTGTTTTCAGAGATACTTCTAGGGACCTATAAATTTTCAGTTCTTCCAAGGTGGTGTGATCAAGGGTGAGGTGTTTACTCCTTTCCTAACCTGTATTCTGGTCTATGAGAGACCACAAGCACTCTTTTCTCCCTTGGAACTGTGATGAGTATTCCCTCTCCACTGCCACCACAAGCTCCACCACACCAGCATTCCTCCTCGCCCCAGAACCGCCATTCAGGACTTTGACTCAGATCCAAGCATGAGCAAAGCAAGAGAATCTTGCCTGAGCACCAGCAAAGAGATACCTGCATTCCCCCTCTGATCAGCCACTCAATTCCCCCTCTGTCTGTGGGCCAAGAGCTCTGGAAGCAGCTGCTACCCTGGGGCTGTGCCAGGACTAAGGCCAGACCTAGCTCTTCTCTCACCACAGTCCAACAGACCTTTCCTACTGACCTTCTAAGTTGTCTTTGGCATTTGTGGGTTGAGAAGTCTGGAAGCTGCCACAGCTGCCTGTGATTCAGTCCCCTGAGGCCTGCTCCAGGCTTGCTGAGGCCAGGTCTTTGCCTGTGCTGCCCAAGCTGAACTGTACTCCTCTCCCAGCCCAGTGCAACAGATCTTTCCAATCAACCATCCAGGTTGCCTTGGACTGGAAATTTGTTTCACTCTGTCTTTTTGTGGGTTCTGCTGCTCTAGAATTTGTTTAGAGCCATTTTTTTGCAGTTATTTGGAGGGATTTGGGGGAGAGCTCAAGCAAGTCACTGCTTTTACTCCACCATGTTGGCTCCCCACCTCGTCATTTGAAAGTTTTCCCTCTCATTAGTTGTTCACCAATCAGGGTTTATTTTCACCTGTCAGGGCACCCCGTTATCCGAAGATATTTAAACATTCAATTATCTCCATGGTAGTTTTGTCTTTGGTTAGTAAAACCATTGGCCATCAATTTATTGATCATCAGCTAGTCTAATTAATAAATTGATTATTAATTACCTAGAAACTCTGTCTCTCAGGCTTGTCATTCATCTCAGTACCCTACTTCTGTAAAGAAATAGGGAGAAGTGATTTTTTCCATTTCTTCTTCAGGCATGAGCTTAGTAATACTTTCGTAGCATTCAATTTTATTATGTTATTGTTCTTTTCATTTACATTGTTGTAGCTATTGTGTATATTATTTTTCTCATTCTGCTTACTTCCCTTTGCATTATTAGTTCATATAAATTGATCCCTGCCTTTCTATGTTTATGTATTACAGTTTGTGTAGCCTTTCCCAATTAACGAATATCTACTTTGTTTCCCATTATTTGCTATTTCAAAAAATATGACTGTATTTGCATGTATATGGACCCTTCTTTTTGTCATTCTCTTCTTTGGGGTATATGTTTAGCAATGGATTCTCTGCATCAAAGAGTATGGACATTTTAGTCACCTTCATCACATAATTCCGTACTGCTTTGTAGAATGGTTACACCAACTTACAGCCCTACCAATGGTGGATTAGTGGGCTCATCTTTTGACAGGCCCTCAGAAAATTTACATCCAAACTTTCATCAGTTTTGACATGTTTGACAGTTTTGCTATGTGTGAGGTGAAACTACTTAAAAGCTACTTATTTTAGTTGTTAAATTAAAATATTAAAAAAGAATGAAGAATATTCAATAATATTACTTTCACTAAAGTATCATTAATATTTTAGTGAGATCAAAAAGATTTCTGTACCATTAATAAATGTAATATTATTTTTAAAATATTATTGCAACTTTATCTCATGTTTAATTTTCATTTTTATGAAAGTTTTATAATATATGCAATTTTTAGTACAGTAGTGCATATCTGAGGCTTTGGTAGAAAAGTAGTTCCTTGTGGGGCAGCTAGGTGGCAGAGTGGATAGAGCACTGGTCCTGGAGTCAGAAGGACCTGAGTTCAAGTCTGGCCTCAGAAACATAACACTCATTGGCTGTGTGACTCTGGGCAATTCACTTAACCCCAATTGCCCTCACCAAAAAAAGAAAGAAGGAAAAGTAGTTCCTTGAGAACAGGAATTATTTTGTTTTTGTTGTTGTAAATTCAGTATTTAACATACTACCTGATCACACAGTAGACATTTAATAAATATGTGCTGAATTGAATTAAACTGAGTTGGCTCAAGAGTATGTTTGAACCAGACTTAGAACAGAGAAGGTCTGAAAAACAAAGTGAAGCTACCTCATGCTCAGTAATTATTCTTTAATGGTAATTATGATAATAATGATAATGATGGGACTGAAAAGGAGATGTAAACAGATGAACAAAAAACAAGTTCTATACTGAGTACTTGTAATGATAATAATAATAGTTAATAATAGCTATTAAAAGATACTTGGTCCTTAGAAAGAAAGCTATGGCAAATCTGGACCACATACTAAAAAGCAGAGACATCACCTTGCCAACAGAGGTCTGCAAAGTCAAAGCTATATATCTGTGAGTGTTGGACTATAGGGAAAGCTGAGCACTGCAGAATTGAAGCTTTCGATTGTGATATTGAGAGTCTCTTGGACAGCAAGGAGATCAAATCAGTCAATACTTAAAGAAATTAATTCAGGCTATTCACTGGAAGGTCAAATCCTGAAGCCAAAGCTTAAACACTTTGACCACATGATGAGAACATGGGACCATTTTACTTAACAAGTATTGATACAAAAATTTTAAATAAAAAACTACCAGAAAGATTATAGCAATGTATCACAAAGATCATACACTATGACCAGATGGAATTTACACCAGGAATGTAGTGCTGGTTCAATATTAGGAAAACTATCAGTATAATTCACCATATCAATAATAAAAAAAAAATCATGAGATTATATCAATAGAAGCAGAAAATGCTTTTGACAAAATATAATACTTATTACTATTAAAAACAGTAAAAAGCATAAAAATCAATGGAGCCTTTTTAAAAATTATATGTAGTATCTATCTATAACAAAGGGCAAGCATTATCTGTAATGAGGTTAAACTTAAAACCTTTCCAGTAAGATCAAGAGTAGAGCAAGGGTGTCCATGATCACCAGTATTACTCAATATTTTACTAGAAATACCAGCTATAGCAATAAGACAAGAAAAAAGAAATTAAAGGAATAAAAAAATAGTCAATGAGGAAACAAAACTGTCATTCTCAGCAGATGATCTGATGGTAAACTTAGAGAACCCTTGAGAATCTACTAAAAAAAAACTAGTTGAAATAATTAACTTAAGTGAAGATGCAGGATATAAAATAAACTCACATAAATCATTACCATTTCTATACACTATCAACAAAACCCAGAAGGAAGAGATAAAAAGAGAAATTCCATTTAAAATAACTGCACACAATATAAAATAATTGGGAGTCTACCTGGGATTATATGAGCACAATTACAAAGTGCTTTTCACACAGATAAAGATAGATCTAAACAATTGGAGAAATATTGTTCATGGGTAGGCTAAGTCAATATAATAAAATTGA
This sequence comes from Vombatus ursinus, assembly GCF_900497805.2. Lineage (NCBI taxonomy): Eukaryota > Metazoa > Chordata > Mammalia > Diprotodontia > Vombatidae > Vombatus > Vombatus ursinus. Next base: position 11,853,190 of record NW_020954587.1, on the reverse strand, counting down.
CAATTCTATATATGTTAATCTGCTTATTCAGTGCCATATTAATCAAACTACCAAAGAATTATTTTATAGAGCTAGAAAAAATAATAACAAAATTCATCTTGAAGATCAAAAGCTCATGAATATCAAGGGAATCAACGAAAAAAATGTGAAGGAAGGCCATCTAGTAGTTTAAGATTTCCAACTATATTACAAAGCAGTACTCATCAAAACAATCTGACACTGGCTAAGAAATTGAGTGGTAAATCAGTGGAATAGATTAAGTCATGGAAGCAAAAAAAAAAAATGAACATAATCTTAGGTTTTATGAATAAGGGCATAATGTCCAAATCAAGGCAGATGACAGACCTGCTATACTCAGCCCTGGTCAGACCACATTTGGAGTATTGCATCCAGTTCTGCATGCCACATTTTTGGGAAACTATTGATAAAAAGACAGAGGCAGCTGTGATGTAGTAACTAGAGAGCAGGCCTTGGAGCCAGGAACAACTAGGTTAAAGTTGTACCTCTGATTTACACACTGGCCATGTGACCTTGGACTAGTCACTTAAACTTTTGGTGCTCTAGGCAACTCTATATGACCTTAAATCTTACAGAAGGTACCAACCTGCAGTGGTAAAAGGAGTTTCCTTGTTTGGGAGTTCCCTATATCAATGAAATCACAGATCTAATCCCCATTAATAAATGAGAAAGCATCCGGAGGAAAGTTATCAGGACAATAAGGACTGCAAAACTGGGCCATATGAGAATCAAGTCGAAGGGGCTGGGAATGTTTAGCCTGAAGAAAAGAAGACTTGGAGGAGATGCGATCAGTATCTTCAAGTATGTGAAGGGCTGTAACATGGAGGAAGGATTAGACTTGTTCCAATTGATCCCAGAGACCGGAACTAGATACACAGGGAGGGAATTGCATAGAGGCCAATTTAGAGTTGATACTTAGTAGGTGACATTTTGCTCACGTAGATTGAGTGTGTTTGCATTGATCTGCCTAGCATATAAAGAGGCATGAATAGATATTTCTAAGGAATCCTCCACCCAGCCTTCTTCAAAGGAGACTTTGATTCCTGCCAAGAGGGAAATGAGATTGGGGAAAGAGGCTGTCCACTTTGTTCTCCTCAGAGAAAAGGTAGCAGAATAGAATTATGTCTGTCTGCTACCCTAAATATTTTAGTTTAGCAGACATAATTTTTGGGTTCAAGCTATGCTTCTGATTGTTATTCTTTAATAGAGGAGTGTCCCAAGCTACACATCCAAGGTTTGAAGTTCCTCCCTTCCCCCACCAAATGCCCGTTTTACAGTGGAAACATAGCAAATAATGAATTAATCCATTTATCCAATCTGATAACAAATAGAAATCAAGGAAGGTATGCAGGTGACAATTATACCAGAAAATAGAGATAATCAGCTCAACCTAGAGAGAGTCCCAGATCTCACCCCACAGGGAACTCTCTCCAACTCTAATGAAGCAAGCTGGGGTGCTTGCTCCTCTGTGTGTTGACTTTTGCAAGAGTTTTTTTCTCCCTGTACAAACCTGAAGAGATTCTGCAACTGTGTGTCCTCTATTGAACCTGGATGCCAGCAGAACAGAGTATTTTCTTCCTCAGTCTCTTATCTCTGCCCTTCACTTAGGCATGGAACATTTAATAATCAATCTCAACCAATGAGGAGAGTTTAATACAAATAAACTTTATAAGGAAATATTTCCTATAACTGATATTGCTTCTTGTAATTGATATGTCCTAGGGCTATCCTAAAGTGAAATGGACTGCTACTGAAAGTAGTGACCTCTCCCTTCTTAGAGGTTTTTAAACAGAGGCTAGATACTCACTTCAGATTATTTTATTTAATGCCATTATTTATTAGCGTGCTTCTTTTCTGCGACCATTATTAATATTTACAAATTGTATTTGTTTGTGTGGATTACACTCCCAAGTGAACTCGTTTCAAAAGTAAAAGCAACAAGCAAATAATAAAAACAAATAGCGAAAATATTCCTCTTTCTACAAGATGAAACCTGGCAGTTGTAAACAAATAACAAATAATCATATACCTGCTGTGGCTTTGGCAATCTAAAATATTTTGTCAGACTTTCAAGAAATATCCATATTGTGCAGGCCTGGTATCTGAATGTGAGCTTTTTTTATTTTATCCCTTATTTAAATAATGTTTAACTCTTACTGAGACCTGTCTGTTTTGTACATTAAATGAGGCAGAACTATTCTAATTACTCTATTTCAGTAAGTCATTTTCCTCACTGTCCCCCAGTTTGGGTGACCTTGTTTATCCCTATCTTTGTGATTTTGGGCATAATATTCCTGTTTTCTGGAATGCATTCCCTTCTGAGGACCCACCTCCCCATTGAAACAGTTGAAGTTCCCTCTCCTCAAGATTTTCTCTAACCATTATATCAGTCAATAAGCACTTATTAATTGCTTACTATGTGCCAGGTGCTATTATAAGCACTGAGGATACAAAGAAAGGTAAAAAGAGCTCTAGCTTCAGGGAGCTTACATTCTAATGGAGGAAAAAACATACTAATAATGGTCCTTATACAAATTATACAGAGTAGACAAAAGGTAGTTAATATGGGAGAGGAAGGCACTAGCAGCTGAGGTTTTGGGTGAAGTACTCCTCTTTAGCTGAGTTTTAAAGATAACTAGAGGAAATGTAACAGATCATTTTTTCCCCCGAACTCTTGAAGCACTTTTTGTACTTTGTTATCACTACTAATTTTCCACTGGTTGCACTTGTTGTTACTTGAATGTTTCAGATATCCTGTCTTCCTACCTATATTGTAAGCATCTTTAGAACAGCCTCACATTTCTTCAGTATCCCCAGAATGTAACACAGTTCAGAGCATACCACATTGTTTCTCCTATAAAATGTAAGTTCCTTGACAGCAGGGCTAATTTAGTTGTATCAGTGTATTTTCAGAGTGTAGCACATGGTAGGTATTTAATCAATATTCATTCAATCAATAAATACATATTTATTAATGCTTGTACTATTTATTTATTACCAAGTGCTAGTTATAGTGTTAAGCTCTAACCATATAAAGAAAGCAGAAAAACAGACAAACAAACAAACAAATCCTCAATTCATTCCTCAAATAGTTCACTTTCTGGTGTTGGAGACAACATGCAAACAGCTAACCAGGTACAAATAAAATAGATAAAGGGTGTCCCAAAATTCTTAGGGCAGTTATAGACTATTAACATAATAAAACTGCTTTAAGACTTTTGGGACAACCTGTAAAGTTTAAATTGGAGATTATCTAAAAAAGGAAGAACTGGCATTAAGGGGAACCAGAAAAGGCTTCTTGTAGAAGATAGAATTTTAGCTGAAACTTGAAGGAAGCCAGGGAAGAGAGCTAGAAACCAGGATGAAGAACATTCTAGACACTGGGGACAGCCAGTGAATGCATGAGTCTAGAGATGGAACAGCAAGGATCCTGGTCACTGAATTACTGAGTAGGTGGAGGGGAGTAAGTGTGAGAAGAGTGGAAGGATAAAAAGGGATCAAGTTATAAAGGGCTTTAAAAACCAAGTAACAAGGTTTTGTAACTGGTCCTGAAAGTCATAGGGAATCACTGGAGTTTATCGAATAGGAGGGTGATGTTGTCAGGTCTGCACTTGATAAAGATCATTTGGATAGCTGAATGAAGGATGGGCTGGAGGAGGAAGAAACTTGAGGCAGGAAGAGTAATGAGAGGCCTAGACTATTGCTCTAATCCAGGATTCCCAAATTTATTTAGCCTACTACCCCCTTTTCAGAAAATAAAATTACCCAGCATCCCCCCTGGAAATCTATTTTCTTTAACGCTTTAATAGTTTTTTTTTAAATTTGTGTCATTTCAGAAAAAATATGAAATATATTTTTTAAATGACACATCTTAAATTTAATAATTTGTTGTAAATTTGTGGGGTTTTTCCTGCATTAAAATTTTGATGATGCAATATCGCATCATGTAACCACATAGTATTGTATTGTAAACAAGTTGTTACACCCACATATTTGGGCTGATGCATGCTGAACTTCCTGACAATGCATGACACAACTTCCCTGCCAACACTTGCTTGTTAAGACCTGTTGGAGAACTTGAACACTGATCAGTTAGAACTTGCATTTTGTGTGTTTATTTGGAAAATAATGTAATCACTGCAACTTTAACAATTGCACCTGAGAATACTACCACCACCCCCATTGTTCCAGAGTCCACCAGGGGGTGGTATTGCCCACTTTATTGCCCTGTGTCTAAAAAGTGTGAGGTGATGAGGATCCATGTGAGGTTGTTGCCTGTGTCATGGAAGACATGGAGAATGGGGAGCTATGTTAACAAATAGAATCAAAAGGACTAGTAACTGATTGTACGTGGGGAGGTGGAGTGGCTGAGAGAGAGTGAGGAGTTGAAGATGACACCTTGTTTGTGTTAGCCAGGATGACTGAGAGGAAAGGAAAGTGGTATCCTGAACAATAATAGGGAATTTAAGAAGAGAGGAGGTTTTGGAGGAAAGGTGATGAGTTCATTTTTGGACATGTCAAGATTCAGATGTCTCCAGGCATCTACTGGTAATAATAACTCATTTTTAGCACTTTAAGGCAAACAGAGTGTCTTCTTTATAACAACCATTTGACTAAACTCCAGAACTCTTTCAACTCTCATTTGAACTGATGCATACTAGTATCTTCCTTCATGGGAGGGGGGAAGGGGCAACCAATGATTCCAAGACTCTGTAGACCACATCTTTAAATTAATAGGTTTCAGGTAATTAGATATGGCTGAAACAATTGGGAGAAATTAATACTATACTATTATCTTAATAACTAAATATTAATTTGTGATCTACCCTTTTTTTCCTATTTTTGTTAAAGCCCATCTCCTGAAAAGGCCAGTCAGGTCTCAGAAGGGCATGGCTGAGTGATGAGATTACTCCTAGCCCCCAAGGCACATACTACTTAACTAGGTTGGGCAGGACTCCACCCCCACCTAACTGGGAAACCTAAATTTTTTAGAATATAAACAGAATCCATTCTGGATGAGACTTTGCCTGGGGGAAGAACACCTAGTCATTGATTTCCTCCTTTAGAGCTTAAGGTAACCCAGTTTATAAAGGAGAAAACTATCCAGAGAGGGTCTAGATAGAAATGGCTTTGTCTGCCCAGATGCCTTGAGGCTGCTGAGTCTCAGGTTTAAGCCTTATGTTCTCAGCAGGAGGAGATGAAGACTTTTAGCCCACTTCCTCATTAAATATCCACCAACCAGGGTTGAGTTTCACTTGTCAGGGGAGTTCCCTGTCAAAAAGTGATTTAAGGTGTTTCAGAGTATGGAGAAAAACCACTGACCATCAGTTTAATGATTACAGCCTAGCCTAATTAATAAATTGATTATTAATTTCCCAGAAATTCTATTTTTCAGGGGCTTTCATTCATAACACAGTTTAGAAATAGTTCTGCCATCCCACCTGAAGACTGAGTAAAAAAGTTACTTTGCCTTCTGCCACCACTCCTATAATGTTTATTCCTATAAGTTTCTATCTAATATTACTGCATTACTTGTTCATATATTTGTTCAATGTTCTCTGTGTCTATTTACCAATGTTGGCTGATATAGACTGTAAGCTAACAAATATGAGGGGAAACCTGAATTGAGTAGGATGTTGACTAGGGAAGGACCTTAAAGGTCCTTCACACATTGAAAATTTTATCATTCTAGGGACCACAACTGTCTGCTCACTCAGAGCAGCAATTGCTTTATATGTGGGTTGACATTTATAACTGCTTTTAATGATAATTACTGAAGTACTTTCTCTTTTCAATTAACTCTAACCCTACTTACAGAACAAACACAGTTAGTATCCTAGACTCAAATGGATCACTAGGAGACATTTATCATTCACATAAATCAGTACAGGAAGGATACAGAGTTGTACTTGATACTTTATTTTCATCTGAAATATAGGAATTAACAGCAGGAACAGTTTCATGATTTTGCATAGGGAAATATGCCACTAAAGAGGTGAAAAGAAGGGTGGAAAATTTCTCAGGTTTGTTTTCCCCCCATTTTCGGAAAAGTTCATCTTAAGTTTAAGTGAACAGGCTTCTGTTCTATTTCAATTCTTATATGTGATGTCACCCAGTCATCTATGGCAAAGAGGTAGTTTTTGCTCCAGTGTTCACAATTACTTTTCATGGCAATTATTTAAATGCTGCCAAAATCCCACCCAACACCATGATTCATTACAGTCCCAGGACAACTTTTCTCTTTGTTCTTGAATTGAAAATACAATGTATAATTAAGTATCATAAAATATCATATCATCAAGGAAATGTAGATGATATAAAACAAAAGATAACAAAAATTGTTTTTAAAAAAACAAATTTTAAATACAGTAATTAGGTTTCACTACTATGTCAGTCTGTTTTTATTTAAACTGGTTTATGGTTTACAACCTTTAAAAAAAAGCACATAACATGATAGACAATCTGTGAATTTATTTGATTACAAACCCATCTCTCATTTCAAAGCTGCTTATGATTATGACATTATGACATAGTATTGTTGATCAACTGTGAGGCATTGTGAGTTTAAAGTAATCTACAGTTAGATTTTATTTAATTGACTTTATTCATTGACTTATCAAAAATGTGTATTTTAAGTTTTTCTCATTTCTTCTAGTAATAATGAATATCCCTAGAATTTGGAAATAGCCTAATGGAAGACCTGATTAAAATTATATGAAGTAACACAAACTATAACAGGAAAGATTTTCTATTTAAAAAGAACTTCTGAAAAAACCAGAAAATAGTCTGATATCATATGCAAAAATAAGTTTCAATTATATACTCAACTTATATATAAAAGGTTATATCATTAAAAAAAAAAAGAGGAGAGCAGATAAAGGTACTTTTTACAACCATTGTTAAAGGGCAAATTCTTTTTTTAAATTTTATTTTGTGTTTACATCACCTTCTTTTCCAAATATATGCCCCCCCAGCTATCTTTTATAACAAAGAGAAAGAAAGGTTTAATAAAACAAATGAACATATTGACCAAATTAAACAGCATATGCAGCATTTCATATCCATAGTCTTTCACCTCTACAAAGAAGAGACACATGCTTCCTGATACCTATTTTTTAGGGGCTAATCTTAGTCATTATAATTACAAAGCAATCTCTTTCTGAGTTGTTGGTATAGATTATTGTATATGCTGTAAGACGCAGGTGCTATGTAGGGGGTTTTTTTTGCTTAATGTTTTTTTCTTGAATAGATTGGATATGTGTATGGGAAGAATTTATTAAAAAGTCACAGTGGTTTAAAAACAATATCAGAAATAAAATATTTTTCAAATTGCATACAACTCACACTTTCCCCATTTATGTCAATCAAACAATCCATTCTTAACTTCTAACATGTTTAAAAATTAGGAAAAATAAGAATAAAGAAAAATTAAAGGCATAAGGATAGCAAAAGCAGAATTTATTTGCTAATGACATAATGGATTACTTAGAAAATCTAAGGAATCAACAAAGAAATGAACTTATAAAAATAATAGCTTTAGTCAAGGGGCAGGATATGAAACAAACCCACATAAATCAATAATATTTGTATATAGCAATAACAAAATTCATGAAGAAATAATAGAAAAGAAAAATTCACTCAAAATAATTAGAAAATGTATAAAATGTCTAGGAGTCAATATTCCATGGCACAGACAAGAATTAGATAGATAGAAATAAAGAATAGGAATTTAATAAAATTGGTGTAAGCAACTTCTAGGCTTAGACATTCATTTCACAGCATGTATAACTTTAAACTTTAAAAGGATATATGATCTGAATATTAAAGGTCTTACTATAAAACAATCAAATGAAAAAAGATCAGTTTCATAGATATAGCACAATACCAATAATTGATAAAGGTAATCACCAAGGATAAAACAGATAATTGTAATTATATAAAGTTAAAAAGGTTTTATACAGCAAAATCATCCCAACCAAAATAGAAAGGGAATCAATTGATTGAAGGAGAATATTTGTATCAGACATACCTAATAAGAGTCTGATATCCAGACGTATTGATGCCCAAAAGAGATATGCAAAACAGAAACCATTCCCCAAAGTATAGATAATCAAAGAATATGAGCAAACAATTCTCGTAAGAATTACCAATTATTAAGAATATATGAAACAGTACAAACACTACTCCAAATTACTCATAATGAGATAAATGCAAATCAAAGCATCTCTGAGGTTTCACCTTACAACCAGTATGTTAGCAAAGATAGCAAAAGATAAAGATAGTCAATGTTGAAGAGGTTGTGGAAAGAGCGGCATATTAATGCATTGCTGGTGGAGCTGTGAATTGGTCCAATCATTCTGGGAAATAATTTGGAATTATTCTAAGAAAGTAACTAAAATGTCTCATACTCTCTGATTTAGAGATTCTACCCCTAGGTATATACCTCAAGGAAGTCAAAGATAGACCAAAAGGTCTGATATTTGTCAAAACATTTGTTGCAATTCTTTTTATAATGGCAAAGAACTGGTAATAAAGTGAATGCCTATTTCATTGGAAAATGGCTAAAAGAGTTGTGATTATTTAAATATAATGGAATATTTCTGCACTATAAGAAATGATGAATATGAATACAAAAGATGAAAACACATATGAACTCCTGTAAAGTGAAGTAAGCAATGATAATAGCTAGCAATTATATGGCTTTTTAAGATTTTCAAAAAATTTTACAAATGTTATCTCATATTATCATCACAATAACCCTAGGAGGTTGGAGCTATTATCATCCCCATTTTACAGATGAGGATCCTGAGGCAAACATAGATTAAGCAACTTGGCCTAAGACTACATGACTTGTAAATATCTGAGATTGGATTTGAACTCAAATCTTGACTCTATGTCTTGTGTTTTATCCAATTTACTGCCTAATTACCTCAGGAACAGAATAGGAAAATAATATGCATAATGACTTGTTGTTCAGTCATTCAGTCATGTCTAATTCTTCATGACCCAATGGACAATAACATCCCAGGCCCTTTTATTCTTCATGATCTCTTGTAGTCTGTTCAAGCTCATGTTCATTGTTTCCATGACATCTTCTAGCCATCTCATTCTCTGCCATCCCGTTTTCCTTTTGCCTTTAAGCTTTCCCAACATTAGGGTCTTTTCCAATGAGCCCCATCTTTTCTTTATGTGGCCAAAGTATTTAAGCTTCAGCTTCAGTTTTTGATCTTTTGGTGAATAGCCTCAATTAATTTCTTTAAATATTGACTAATTTGATTCCCTAGTACTGTCCAAGAGACTCTCAGAAGTCTTCTCCAGTACCACAATTCAAAGGCATTGATTCTGTAGCACTTTTTCCTTATAATCCAACTCTTACAGCCATACATTGCCACTGGAAAAATCGTAGGTGATATAAAACATAAGATGTCAATTAAAAAAATTTTAAAAGAAATAAATGTGCAATACAGTACTTACGGTTCACTACGTGTCAGTCTGTTTTTATTTAAAGAGCCTTAAGGTTTGCTACCTTAGATTATTTAGACTATAAACTTTCACCAACAATTTCATTTGTCTTTTCTTTGTTCTATTTATTATCATTTCCAAAACATTATATATATATATATCTCTGATTCTGTAGCAGAACTATGGCGGGGATAAAGAAATATACACTGTATAATTCAATTTCCTAATTCTGAGTTTTTACAGTGATAACTTCCAAAGGCAATAATTGCATAGAATCCAATTGGACTTCAAAATCATGGATTGTGACTGACAAACCAGTCCAATTACCCGAGCAGGTGACCCCACCAATGTTAAAAACCAAAGTATGTGCTTCCTGTCAGCAGAGGCCTTCACAAATCCTGGAAGATAATTTGTTACAGATATTTTAGAAAGAATCATTGCTTTGGTTTGGGATTAAATTAAATGACATTTGAGTTGCCTTTCAACTTTCAGATCCTGTGATTTTTATCATTTCCTACCCTAAGTCTGTCAAAAATAGTTATTTATAAAAATCTTACTTAAGAGTCTTTTTTTGGGGGGTGGGGTGGAATGGTGTGGTCAGGACCTGCCCTTTTCTTCATTTCCTCACGTGGCTTCCAGTCAGCAGTGCCTACGTACTTGCTTTCATCCATTGACTTAAAGATGTCCATGCCCTAGAATTCATTTCTTTCCCTATAGTGTATGGCCATGATTTATGAAATACTCCAGTCTGTGAAGAATTAAAAGTGAAAATTAGCCAAAGTCCAAAAGAGATACCATAGTATCCATGACTAGGCTATAACACATTACAAACAAGGAATCATGAAAGTGATTAGGGTAAAGAATGTCATCAAAGAAATGTATGAATGGAAAAGAAGATGGATTGGCCCATGTATCAGGAACAAGAGGTAACCGTTGAATGGAATGTGTACTCTACTATTATCCTGGTGATATCAAAAGAAAGCAAAAAAAAAAAAAAGGCCTTCAAAATACAGAGTGTATTTTCTGTGGATAAAGTGTGGGTTATCATGGACAAGAGTTATGTAAGATAGGCAGGCATAAATGGGTTGCAATCTGAATTGTTGGAGGGAATATCTATAGCAAGAAGTTTGCCTATTTGAGAGGAAGCACCACTGTGTGAAATGCTTCTAAGAAATATCAAACATTCTAGAGGAAGGCTTCCGACACTTTGGGTGGACCCTTGTAGTGAATCAATGGGATTACCTGCCCAAAAGTTGCACAGCATGGACAGGTATGAATGAGTTGTGTTCTATATCAATGGAAGAAGACACACATTGATAAGATTGCTGTATCATGGGAAAAAAATAAGAAATTTCCTGGTTAGACAAAACTTGGCCTTAGTTATTAAAATATCCTTGCTACTGGTGCCTACATGTGCTATGTGGACTACTTTTCAGGTTCCTTGATTTCCATGCTTTTTAGACTGATGACCTGAGTTCTTAACTATCTGATATTCCTGCCATGTGGATCCTAATCAGTCATTCTTGTTTTAGGTTGCCTACTTAGATTTTATCTTCACTTGTTTGAATAATTCATATAGGTTAAAAAAATAAAAATAAAAAGTTATAAATAAAATAAAAAGCTATTTTTGACTGACTATCCACATAAAAGTTAATTTAGCTAATTTGAGAAGGCAATCCTGGTTATTTGCTCAGTAGAATTTCTATGAGAATATAGTTGGAGAAGAAAGTCACTTTTGAAGAGCTTCTTTCATTACAAAGGTTAATTTATATATAAACTTTGTTAAAAATGAATCAATATATGCAATGTAAGTACATTGATCATTTAATATAAAACTTGTTACTAGCCAGTAGAAAAATAAACATTCTATATTATAACTAGCTATTCATTTTTCTCTATTGATTAGGTGGCTAAAAATAAAACATACACAGAAACAATTAGAAATCTTCAAACAATTCGAAAAAATTTATTATAAAAGATTAATAACTTAAATGAAGAAGTACAAAATCTTAACCCTTACAACAAATTCCCTACAAATCAGAATGAACCAACTGGAAATTAATATATTTCTTAAAATAAAATCAAATGAATGACACAATGTAAAAAATGTAAGTTATATCCACAGCAACTAACATGGAAAACAGCTCAAGATGAGATAAATTAAGAATCATAGGATTACCTGAAATCTATGACCAAAAAAAGAACCTGGAGATGATATTTTTAGAACTGAGTAAGAAAATTGAGAGAATCCACCAATAATCTCCTAAGAGAAATCTGAGATTTAAAACTCCCAGGGATGTCATTGCCAAAATTCAGAACTTTCAGAAAAAAAATAGTTGTTACTACAAGCTGCCAGAAACCCACATATCAAGGGACCACAATCAGGATAGCATAAGATTTATGAACTATCACTCTAAAGGAAGGGAGAATATAGAATAAGATATTCCAAAAGGCAAAAGAAAAGGTCTACAACCAAAAATAACCACTCAAACAAAATTAAATAACATCTTATAAATAAAAATGGACCTTCAAATAATAGGGGATTTTCAAACATTCCTGATGAAAAAAAAAAACTTGAATTTAGAAGGAAGTTTAAAATAGAAATAGTCTTCTGAACTTCTAGTGAAGTGAGAAAACTGGGGGATCAGTCAGGGTAGGGACTTTTACAGAGGTGTATAGAATAAGATTAGGAGGGTAGGGGGAGAACATAAGGGAGGGAATTTTAGAGGAATAAGACAGTAAGGAATAAGAAGGTAAGGGGAAAATATAAGGCAACTGAGACAGGATAAAAAGATAGACTGAGAAGGAAAACAGTGAATAAAAACAAAATGGAAGGAAATTCACAAATAGTAATTAGAACTTTGTCAAATCTATAAGAATATAAGTCACTCCCCAATTAGTAGATAAATGGTCAAAAGATATGACCAGTCAGTTTTCCAATGAAGAAATCAAAATAAAGTGTAGTCATATAAAAATGCTCTAAATCATTATTCATTAGAGAAATGCAGATTAAAATAGCCTTGAGATATCGGTTTACATCTACCATATTGACTAAAATGATAGAAGGGGAAAGTGACAAATGTTGGAGAGGATATGGAAAAATTGGGACACTAATTCATTGTTTGTGGAATTGTAAAATGATACAACCATTTTGGAGAGCAATCTGGAATATGCCCAAAGAGTAGTTAAACCACCTATACCCTTTGACCCAGCAATATCACTACTTGGTCTTTTTCCAAAGGTAACTAGGGAAAAAGGAAAAGAACCAATACGTTCTAAAATGTTTATAGTAGCTCTCTTTGTGGTGACAAAGAACTGGAAATTGCAGGGATGCCCATCAACTGGGGAATGGTTGAACAAGTTGTTTTATATGATTGTGATGGAATATTACTGTAATATAAGAAATGATGAGCTTGATGATTTTTAGAAAAACATGGAAAGACTTGCACAAAATAATGAAGAGCAAAATGAGCAGAACCAAAAGAACATTGTATACAGTAATACAATATTGTTTTAAGAATGACTTTGGGGGCAGCTAGGAGGCGCAGTGGATAGAGCACTGGCCCTAAAGTCAAGAGGACCTGAGTTCAAATCCGGCCTCACACATTTGACATTCACTAGCTACGTGACCCTGGGCAAGTCACTTAACCCCAATTGCCTTAAAAGAAAAAAAAAAAAAGAACAACTTTGAGCATGTAAGTTTTGTCTATTATAAATACTCAAATTTACTATAAAGGACATATGAAGAAAAATGCTATCTGCATCCAGAAAAACAACTGATAAATAGATGTATAGAATACATACATCCAGTTTTTTGCATATATATATGCACATACATACATACATACATACATTTATGTGTCTAATGGTAGCCATCTTGGGGAGGAGGGAAGAAAAAAAACATTTACATGATAATTTTGTTGTATATTTGAAAGGAATAGCATGTTGTTCATAGTAGATTTGCCATTACACAATCATCTTTTTTTATTATACCATGTTATAGAAATGCTTGTTTTATTTTATAAATTAAAAATAAAATTTAAAAAATAGAAATACAAAGGTCAAGAGAAAAATAAAAAGGGTAGCTATTAATGAATAATCAGAAGGGACTTTTTAAGAATAAATCATTTCCATTTTAATAGATAAGATGTTAAAAAGATTACTTTAAAATATTACTAAGGGTCATAAAAGAGTCATTTAAGACAGAAGACCTATAAATAGTTTTATAATTTTTTAGAAATAGAAAAAAATAGAGAGGGAAGAGAAGATAACATTAAGTAAAAATGGGAGAAAAGATGAAGGAACTTGTTAAGACACATAAAAGAGTTACATGAGTATTATATGCAAACATAGAAGAAGTGGGAGGACCACTTCATTTTCATTGAATTGAACTTCATTTTCATCTAATCTGGTCAAATGCAGAAAGAACACACTCTGGAGTTTGATGTTGAAATACATTCAACTGAACATGGATATAAAGAGGAATAGGAAGATGGAAAAAGGAAGTTAATGACATAGAATTTTAGAAAAATGAGATATGATAGACCTCTGACAATTATTGAATGGAAATAGAAAAGATTACATACATTTCTCAAATATTCATAGAAGTTTTATAAAAATTGATCATGTCTTAGGACTTTGAAAAAACATGAAAACAGAAAAGGAGAAATATTATACATATCCCTAATGACTACCATTCAATACAAATTACATTAAAGAGTCACTAAAAAAAGTATTACAAATCAACTGGAAACTACATATTTGACTTAATCTTAAACAATTGTTAAATCAAAGAAGAAATCACAGAAATGACAGAATATTTCATTAAAGATAATGACAACAATAAGTCAATAATATAAAATTTTGGAATATAGCTAAAGCAGTTTGCAGGAGGGAAGTTTATATTTCTAACACTTTTATTAACAAAAAAGAGAAAATAAAATCAACACATTAAAAATTTCAATTAAATACCAAAATAAAAATCAAGAAAATAAATCCATAAATTAAATAAAAAGTTTTTAAAAATCAAGTTAATAGATATGAACTGTTTTTAAAAAACAATAAAATGGATAAACTATTAACTAATTTGATTAAAAAGAAGGAAAAAATCAAATTACTAGCATCAACAAATAAAGAATAGATATTATTAGTAACAGTTATCTGATAATAAGACTAACAGCTTAAGTGAAAAAAAGTTTGTGAAAATATAAAATAGAGAGATTAACATTTACATAGAGCTTTAAGGTGTGCAGGGTACTTTACCTATATTATCTCACAATAACACCTCAGGCGAGTAAATAAGACAGTTCCTCCAACTCCTTTCAACAACAACAATTTTAAAAATGTGTTGTGAATCCCCAGGATAATGTATTATTTGCATACTTACTCATTTTAGATTTGTTCATTAAGTGTTTATAATATATACCATGATAACTTTTACCCACAAAGTTACAAATTAATACTTATATCATATAATTATAAGAAATAAAGGAATAGTGACTTTAGACTTTAGAGGAACTTTGACTCAGGGCTCCCCCAGCCCTACCACCTCCTAGTAGCATTCCTTTATGCTGGGAGAAAAACCACCTTCCCTTCTAATCTGATGATACATAGCTATACTTTAGTCCCTGACATTCAGGCAAGGGAATGACTTTCTTTGAAAATAACATTTTGAAGGGATAGAGATGATCAAAAAAGATAAAATAGACAATTTCAGAAACGTAAAATTAAAAATGTCCTACATAAGTGAAATAAACATAGTTAGAATCAGAAAGGAGTGATGCCTTGTTGATCATCTCTATCCCTTGTTTAAGTAAGAATTCTCCCCCTAGCCACAGTATCTCTTTCCTTTGGCCTCGAAATTTTATATGATAATTTATATATATATTTAGGTGATATATCCATTTAGAATGAATTGAGTAATAGTTCAAGATATCGGTCTAAACCTAATTTCTAATGGACTGCTTTCCAGTTGTCTCAGTAGTTTTCATCAAATAGGGAATCAGTTGCCCAAGTAGTTGGTGTCCTTGAACTTACTGAATATGATGCTACTATGGATTTGGGTGATAATAGTACTAGTGTATCCAATTTGCGATTTTAGAAATTGACTGGTGTACTCTTTCTGTCTTTACTTTGCACTTTAGCTCTTTTGTGATTTGTGGTATAAGTGGGGTGGG
>NW_020954587.1:11707556-11837524 GCF_900497805.2 Vombatus ursinus | reverse complement strand
GGGGGGTGGTCAATGAGTCAATCAATCAAATCATCCCACCCCACTTAAAGTAACCTACAAGATGTTAAGGAAGGAAGGAAGGAAGGAAGGAAGGAAGGAAGGAAGGACTTAGTACCTAATACATAACAAGCATTGTGATAAATACTTTGCAAATATTATCTCATTTGATCTTTACAACAACCCTGAGAAGTAGTAGTTGAGGATAATGAGGTAGACAGAGGTTAAGTTACTTGCCCTGGGTAATGTAGCTAGGAAGCATCCAAGGCTGGATTTGAACTCAGATTGTCCTCACTGCCTCTAACTTTGAACTCAGTTTTTCCTGATTCTGAGATCAGATTGCACCATACCGCTTCCCAAAGTGGAAGTCTATCTCCCAATAATTCCCAGCCATCAGCCCAAGTTCTGCCATTCAGTTGAGTAAATCTAAATAGCTAAATTGATTCCATGATTTTGTAGGTATGGGCAGGGTTTTTGTTTTGTTTGTTTGTTTTCTAGATAAATTTAATCTTTTCTTCCACTGAAAAAGGGATGGTCAACCCAAATATATAAAATGACCTTATTTGGCTTCTGAAATTGATTGTCCTCTTAGCCAAAGTAATATATGATTGGATCCAAGATTTCAAATTTATTAAGAACAGGTGTTAGTTTCATAGGATGGTGGGAGGGTATTTTTAATCCCACTGTTACATGGTTACATTTTTTCTATAAGTTGTTATATTAACATGATATTTGGTCTGTTGGAATTTTTTAATGGGAAAATAACTCAGTTTCAATTTACCAAAAAAAAAAAAATGAGCAAATGAGAAGGTATTTTTATTACAGTTATAATATTTAATTATAACTTAGTAACTCTAATTCAGTTTCTCAGCCATGAGAAATACTTTATTGGACAATATCCCTTGTACTAATTGCTGTGCTTTAGTCATTGCTGGTAATATTCTTTAGCCTCCTTAAACTTTCCATGTTCCTTTGAGTCACCCACAATTTTGATTCTTCAGAAACTGTAGTTTTGATTAGCCATGCAACCACCTTGAAAAAGTCTATTAATCTTATTTGATGATTATACTGGGATTTACTATATATAGACATATTCTGGTAAGTCTTTTAGCACTCCTATTATCTATAGAATCAGAGATTTTGATAGCTGATAGGCAATTTACATGTTATCTAGTTCAAAATTCAAGACTAGATGCTGAGAGAGAATTTAGAGCCCCTGTCTTCTAATTCTTCCTCAGATGGGAAATATGTTGAACCTTCCAACAATGAGAACCAAGGAGAACAAAGAATCCTTAAGAATAATGCACAATAGAAAATGGCACGTGTAAAATTTTCTAATCTGCACATCATGCCTACATTCTCTTTGAAACTAAGTAAAATATCCTAACCCTGCTTAATACACAATACAGTGACTTGAAACTGAATCACCTCTTGAATTGTGGAAAAACAAAGTGAAAGAGAAATCTAATAGACATTCCCAGCCAAGATTTCAAACAAAACTAAAGCAAACCCTGAGGTTCACTCACCTGAATCACCATTCAACCAACGCCAGTCACGTAATGAATAAACCAAAAAGTCAAAGGGGGCTGACTTTTTTTTTTCTGTACTTAGCATTGACTGAGGTCTTTTGTCTTACAAAGCACATGAGAGTACACAGCAAAAGACTTCACTAGATACCTTGCTTTCTAATCTTTTCTTGACTTTCAAAATGTTCTGACATTACATATTGACAGAGTAAGCAAACATTTCTTTCACGTGCCAAATATACATGTACATGTATATTTGCATACCTCAATGACCTGGCCTTACACTTCTCTCTTTTCCTACCTTATTCAGATTCCTGAAACATATGTGGCTTGGGAAGCCACCCTTTAGCCTTCTCTCATTAGGCCAGATCACAAAATTAGTTAGATAACACTTTAGATCTCATGAGGAAAGCACCAAGTAACTGTCTCTTAACAGTGAGTGGTTTTTTCTGTTTAAGATATGTTTAAAGTGTTCTGAAGCAGGGGCAGAGAGGGAAGATGGTTGGGGGGAGACACAAAAGATATTTAAGAACCTAAATTCAGGAAAAAAATAAAATAGGTTAGCTTGAGGTCTAGAGTAGAAGTTGTAAAAAAAGAAAAAGAAAAAAGAAAATTTCCAAGGGGCCTGTTTCAAGAAAGGAAATTTCTGTGGTAAATGACTTATTCATTAGAAAGGAGGGGGTTAGGAAACAGAGTAACACCTGCCAGGTTGCCAAGTATAACTAAGGTAGACTTTGATTTGGATTTGGAAAAGAGAGTCAGAGGGGGTATGGGCAAACTATGTATTTATTTAAAATAAGTTTTCATCCATGAGGCGGCAGAGCAAAGAGATGGTGGAAGCTGGAGGAGGGAAACCAAAGCTGGGTTTTTTCCTCCATATGAAGAAACAGGGAGGTACCAAGGCAAGTGTGTGCCAGGGACTCTTCAGGAAAGCTAGAAGGATAAACCAGTCTTCAATTTAATATGGATAAGCAGTTAGCTAAATAGCCCAGCTGAAGGGCATTTTTTTTTTTTTATTGTGCCAGGACCAGAACTTCTTTGGGTTTGTGTTTTTATTGATTCTTTTTGTTGTTATATCATGTTCATTCCTGAATATATTTCTCCCATAGATAGATAGAGAGATAGATAGATAGATAAATATCTAACTATATATACAGAGGGAACTAGAGGGCTCAGCAGGTAAAGCACTGGGCCTGGAGTCAGGAAGACTTGAGTTCAAATCCAACCTCAGACACTTCCTAGCTGTGCGACCTTGGGCACATCACTTAATCGCTGATTGCCTGACAACATGGAACTACTGGATCCAGTGGAGAAAGAAATAGCAAACCACGCCAGTATTTTTGCCAAGGAAACCCCAAATGGAGTCACGAAGGGCCAGGCATGACTCAACAACAGCAACTATCTATCTGTCTATCTGTCTATCTGTCTGTCTGTCTATCTATCTATCTATCTATCTAACTATCCACACACACACGTATGCCTCTGTGTATATATACATCTATACATAGATATGTGGAAATATATCCATCTCTCTAAGCAGTTCAATAAAACCAACCAATACATTGACTCTGTCTGGCAGGATATGCAATATTCCACACCCATAACTCCCCATCTCTTGTACGAGGTAAGTGAGAGATTTTTTTTTTTTTTGGTAAAGCTCCTTCAGGACCAAGCTTTGTCAATACAATGACATAATGTTCAGGTGTTTCTTTTATCGTGGCAGTGGCTGTTCTTTTTAGTCACATTATGGTAGTCATGTGTATTATTTTCCTCATTCGGTTTACTTTACCTCAGATCATATAAGCCTTTCCATGTTTCTCTGTTTTTTATGGCACAGTCACATTTCATGACATTCCATGTATTTAACCATTTCCCAATTAATGAGCCCTTACTCTGTTTCCTTAACTCACAAAAATTGCTACTATGAATATTTGAACACAAATGGGGTCTTTTCCCACCTTCTTGAGGGTACATACTTGGCAGTGGAATCTATGGGTCAAAAAGTATCAGCATTTTTGTCATTTTTTTAGCATTATTCTTAATTGCTTTCCAGAATCAATGAAACAATCTACAAATCCATCAATGATATTTCAATGTGCCTGTTTATCCAGAGCCCTTCCCAAGCTGATTATTCTCACCTTTGTCATCTTAGCCAATTTGTTGAAACTTCAGAATTGTTTTGATGTTCATTTCTCTAATTTTAGATGTATTTATAACATAAATACATGTGTATTATAAATACATATATTTATACAAATAAATATATGTGTATTGTATGTATAATATATACATATAATATATGTATATTATACACATACATATATGTTAATTCTCCTGATGGCTTATATACCAGACCATTGTCATAGATATTTGATGCAAAGATTTTTTTTCTCAATTGATTATTTCCCTTTTCATCATCCTACATTTATTTTTTTTGTATACTTTTCAATTTCACTTAATCGAAATTATTTATTTTATTTGCTATGATCTTTTCTATTTCTTGCTTGGTTAAGGATACAAAATGTGCTCTGGATGACAGGGGGGCTATGTAAGGGTAAAGGGGCAAGGGAACCAGATCCAGTGTTACAGGACCCTCTCTAAGGAAGCCTCACCAGCTGCAGCTGCAGGTGAAGTAGGGGAGGTTTAGGGGAGAGAAGAGAGGACGTCCGGAGGAGTGTTGAACCAAAATGGGGACACATGAAAAGAAGAATGGGAAGTTGGCCAACTAAGCATTTATTAAATGTCTACTCTGAGTCAGGCTCTGTGCTAAGCACCTAGGATACAAGGAAAAGCAAAAAACAAAACAACAACAAAAACAAAACCCATCCCTAAGTTCAAGGAGCTCACAGACTAACAGGGGAGGCAACATATATGTAAGAAGAGGCATACAGAATAAAGTGGGAGTAGTCTCAGAATGAGGGCAGTAAAATTAAGGAGGATTGGGAAAGGCTTCTTGCAACAGACAGGACATTAACTGAGACATAAATAAAGCCAGGAAAGGCAGGAATTGAAGGCAAGAAAGGAGAGAGTTTGAGGCATGGGGGGCAGCCACGGAAAGCACTCAAAGTAGGGAATTGGCACATCTTGTTTAAGGAACAGCCAGGAGGCCAGTGTAACTGGATCATTGAGTATAAGGAGGAGAATAAGGTGTGTGAAAAGATTGTAAAGGTAGGAAGAGACCAGATTATGAAGGGTATTGAATGAAAAAAAAATAGAGTAATTTATATTTGATTCTAGAGGTAATAGGGGGTCCCTGGAGTTTATTGGGGAGGAGGAGATGACATGATTAATGTGGAAGATTAATTTAACAGATGAATGGCAGGTAGACTAGAGTGGGGAGATATTTGTGGTAGGGAGACCAACCAGCAGGCTCTTGCAATAATCCTGAGGTGGGGTGATGAGGGCCTGCAACCAGGTTGGTGGCTGTGTCATAGGAGAGAAGGGAAAATATATAGAAGTTGTAAGTGTAAATGTAAAACAAGATTTGATGACTGATGGAGATACTAAAGACACACTTCATAATATGACTTTAGGAACAGCCTTAAATTGCATTTTCTGATGTTGCTAAGAGTTGTCTTTCAAATATTTAGCACGATAAAAGTTCCATCTCTTTCCCCAGCATGGAATAACTCAGGCTTTACGATTAACAAATGCAACTAATGAATGTGAATATTTTTATGAAAACAATTTTATTGCCATCCAATTTACTTTAATTTAACCTTAATTTTTTTTTCAATTTAAATTAAGAGAAGAAACAGCATTATTTTTTAGTGAGAAAGTGAGAAGAATTATTCCAAAAGGTGCACATCTGATGGTAACTTACAAGACTAAAAAAAATTATGAGCTTCATTTGGGCAATTCGGCTTCCTAATTACCCATAAGGAAGCATGTCAGAACTTTATTGCATGAGTTAATTGTCAACTCCCCCAAAAGACAACACCGGAGGTGCTTATTTAATGTTCCTGGGTTCCCAGTGAGAACAGATCATTTGGGGAGAACTTTTTAGGGAACATCTGCTTACCAGGCTATTTTTTATTGTGCAACTTAAGGTTAATTCTTTCTTTAAGAAAAAAAAGCAAGCAACAAAAAATAAAAATGCTTAAATCTCTTGATCTCAATACATACACACAAATGTGAATATGTGCACACATACATCATGCACACGACCCATGGCCTAAGCTTAGGCAAATTGGTGAAATTTTCTTCTATCATATTTGCTTGAAGAATAGCTAAGTGGGGCAGGTAGGTGGCCTACTGGATAGAGTACTGGCCCTGGAGTTGGGAGGACCTGAGTTCAAATCCGGCCTCAGATACTTACTTATTAACTGTGTGACTTTGAGCAAGGCATTTAACCCTGCTCCTCCCTTCCAATGTCCCTCCGTTCCCCTCCAAAAAAAGACTAGCTAAGTAGTGCTGTGGATGAAGCACAGTAGAACTTGGAGTTAGGAATGCCTGAATTCAAATTCTGCCCCAGAGAGTCATTTAACCTTTCTCCAAATCAGTTTTCTCACTTACCTCCTGAGATTATTTCAGAGCATTAAATGAGTTAATACATGTAAAGCACTTTGCAAACCTTAACTTCGGTATAAATGCTAGCTATTTGCTTATATATTTTACCTTTATCAAATTGCCAACCACCAAAAAAGAAAGTCTGAGGACAAAATGTGTATTTTTTTTAATTCCTTATTTCGTCCTTGTGAGATATCTAGCTCCTTAAGTTTTTTCTGAAGGCTTGGTTAAAGTGGTTGAAATTGATGAATCCAGTCCAAGACAGGGATACCTGAGGATGATTAAGCTTTGTTACTCTCCCCTACTATTTAGCCCTTCTTTTTGTTTGTGTGTGTGTGCGTGTGTGTGTTTTTAGGCAATTGGGATTAAGTTACTTGCCCTGGGTCACACAGCTAGTAAGTGTCAAGTGTTTGGTCTGAGGCTGGATTTGAACTCAGGTCCTTCTGACTTCAGGGCCGGTGCTCTGTCCACTGCACCACCTAGCTGCCCCATATTTAGCCCTTCTAATTTATGAGTGTGAACATGTGCAAATTTACCTAACCCAATGTATACAGCCTGTCCTAGACATCATATCCAGCTATCCCCCAGGAAATTCCAAAATACACAGACATCTTGCCATCTGCCTTACACATGCACTGCCTTTTCTCATCAAGTCAATATTATTATTGCTACTAGAAAGTGCTTAAAACAATAAAATATGCTATGGCTCCACTCGTAGTCCCTATAACTCCCCAGACCAAAACTGCTTTCTCTGGCCATCAATCCCCTCCCTATTATGTGTTGTTTTTCCCTATAAGAAAGTAAGCTAACTTCCAGGTCACATGTCCAGCAAAATGAAAAACTAGACATTTTCTCTGATCTCACAAAGTCTTACATCTCAGGCTTGTTTTCTGGGATTTGTTCAGCAATTGCTTTGCTACTGCTATTTTCTCTGCCAGGAAAATCCCTCTCCCTCCATCTCCCCCTGCCCTCATTCCACCTCCCTACTTTTCTCTTTAGAATGTGTTCTTAAGACAGATTTCATGGCAAATTCACAACATAAAAGACATAAACAAGGAAAGTACATGATGCTAAAAGGAACAATAGATAACAAAGATCAATATTAATCTTAAATGCTCCAAAAGTCTTAGCATCTAAAATCATAAATTTAAAATTAACAGAATTACAAGAAGACTTAGTTAAACAATAACAGTAGGAGACTTTAATGTCCTACTCTCAGTTTTAGACAAACCTAACAAAAAGATAAACAAAAGGGAAAACAGAATAGAACAAATTGCTAGAAAGACTAGCAGTAAAGGCTTATGACATCTTTTAAAAGGAATTGTTAAACAAAATACCACATGAACCTTTTGCAAAAACTCACCATGAATTGGGCACAGAAATATTGCAGATAAGTATAAAAAGTTAAAAAGAGAAAACACATCCTCTATAGACTATGATTCAATAAAAATAGCAATCAATTCTAAGAGTACAACAAAAGTCACAGACCCAAGTAGAATCTTAACAATGAAACCCTAAATAATGAGTGGGTCAAAGAATAAATCATCAAAACATTAATAATTATGTGAAAGCCATTATCCAGTAGATAAGTGGCCAAAATATATGAATAAACAGTTCCAAAAAGAATTACAAACTATTAACACCACATGAAAGAGTTTTCCAAATCACTAATAATAACAAAAATGCAAATCATAGCAACCCTTAGGTTTCACTTCATACCCAGCAAATTGTCAAAGATGATGAAAGATGGGAATAGTCAATGTTGAGGGGTTTTAGGAAGATGGGAATACTAGTGTGTTGTTGATGGGGCTGTGAATCAATATAACCATTTTGAAAAGCAATTTGGAATTATGTAAATACAGTGAATAAAGTGCCCCTACCCTTTGACACAGAGATTTCATTATTGAGTTTATACTCCAAGCCATTGATAAGAAGAAAGTCCCATATACGCCAAAATATTTATAGAGGCACTTTTTGTAAGAACAAAGATTTGGAAACAAAGTAGAGGCCCATCATTTGGAGAATGACTAAACAAATTGTGGTGTGAATTTAGTGGAATGTTATTTTGTTGTAAGAAATAATAAATGTGGTGAACACTGAAAAGCATAGAAAGATCTACATCAATTGATGCACATTGAAGTAAAGTAGGCAAAGCCAAGAAAACAAAATACACAATGACTACAATAATGTAAATGGAAACCACACACATACACACAAAATCAAAAATGGATGTTGCAGAATTAAAAATGATAAGCAGGTCTTGAAAGGAGAGATACATGCAACCAACTGCTTTGCAGGGGTGGGAGGTGCATGCGATAATTCGTATATTTTGAGACATTTTCTAATGTATTTATTAGTTTTACTGATTTTATTGTCTTCCTCTTTTTTTCTTCAAAAATATTATTTTTTCCCAAAGAATGGCTTTCTGGGAAGTGGGAAGGGGAAGAATACTGGGAGGAATTCTGGTGATAAAATAAAAGATATCAATCAAAATTTGTTTAAAAAAAAGAAAGCTCCTTGAGGATAAAAACTATCTCACTTTTGAGTATATTTGTATATTAAGCCTAGCACACAGTGTGAATTTAATGATTTTTAAAAATTCATTCATTCACTCACTTATTTGTTACCAGAACTAAAAGGAGATTATAATCCTCTTAGAGGAAGAAGGAGGACAGAGGGGGAGGGCATGGCACAAAATGTGGTTAAAGAGGTTAAGCACGTGCATCCTCCTCAAGGCTGTTTCTCCAAGTGGATGCTTGAATTCATAAGTTAGGGGCCCCAGAAGGTGGCTGATTACTCTCTCTAGTGGTAACCTTCTCTCTAGGTTTCTGCTGGTAATTATGTGAGGTTGAACTTATAGTATTGTTGCTCATGAGTCCCCACCAGTGTGTTTCTCTTTAATAAGAACCCATCTAAATAGCCCCAATTAGCATTTATCAAGGTGGTAGAGTAAAATTAGTTGTCACAAAAGATTTCCTTTCCAGAAGATTTGCCATCCTCTCCTACAAATACACATAGTTCCATAGGAAGAGTGGACCTGAACAAAGAGTACAATGGAATGAGGCATCAATTTAGGACATACATGTGGCAAAGAGGTAACACAATTCCTGGTCCCATCTCTCTAATGATATACTCAATTTGGGGGCAGAGGAGGAGAGAAAGAAAAATTCTCTCCTCACTTCAAAATAAATTCCCTTTTCAGGGACTTGGCTTCAACTGAAATCCTTTGAACTGAAGTCCATCACCACTTAACTGATACACCATTTGACAGACTCACCACCAAAATTCCTCCAACTATTTAAAACCTCCAGTATGATTAACTTGTTTGGTCAGCCAATCAACTTCTTGATCCAATGAAAACAGACCTATATCTCATAGAGATAACAGAGATATCACTGTGTTTACATATTTAAAATTTCATCAAGTCCTTACATTTACTAAGTGATGTGGGTATGTGAACCCCCTTTCTTATAGCTGAGTGATATATTGAGTTGAGCCACTGTTCTTCAGGTAACCAAATCAAAGGATTAGCCAGGAGTTGGGAAAGACATTATCACAGTAGTCTAAGCTAAAAGGAAATCAGTTTGGTACAGAAAAGAAAAAGCAATGTGAGCAAGGCAAAATGTACCAGATTTAAGCAAAATTTTCTGATTTTTTTTGTCTGATCCAATGCCAGTCAATCAAAAAGTATCTATTAAGCACCTACTATGTGCCAAACTGAAAATATGAAAAAGGGGGGTGCAAAAATATAAAAGATACCAATTGTGCTCACCATGGTTCACTTTTGGTATCACCTTAAAATACTAACTTGAACTTAAATTCGAAAGACCTATGACTTGGTAGATGATTTTAAAAGGAAAGACTAACTGCATACTATATCAAGATCCCTCCACATTTTTCATTGATTTTATTATCCTGTCACAGTTTCAGTAGATCATTTCTTTGATTCTAGTTCATTAATGAATCTACAGGCACTAATCTGAAAAGGGAACTCTTACACATATAGGCAACTACTGTGTTTTGTTTTGTTTTATTTTGAAATAATCATCACTGCTTATTATGATGGTTTCTTTAAAACATACCATAAACATGTCACGTTTGTTCCATACATCACCCAGAGATTAAGAGTCCAAGTGGAGAAGTTCCTAGCACTGTGATTTTAAAAATAATGGCTTCCTTGGGTTCTCAAAAAGAAAACTGGTAACATGTTTTAATGTTCAATTTCAATAATATAAGAATTTTTTTGAAAGAAGACTTTAGAACATCATGGGGACCTTTGAGAGATGTTGCTCCTTGCTTAAAATCTGTCCAAAAAAAAAAAACTCTTGGGAAATTTCATTTAGACACAGGAATCTAAAACTTCCTATGTCTAAGGGATTAGTAAACATTTTGCTATGAAATCAAACTTACACATAAAAAAAGAAATCTGGGTGATCCATCTCATTGGTTGGGCCCTAATGCTGGCTGAGAAAATTTATTTGACCTCTGCACAGAATCCTGCACCTACAAAGAAAGTACAGTCCCAAAGGCACTTAGTGTAAGTGAGAGATTTATACTTTTCACTAACTTAATAGGTACATCTTAACAAAGTTCTAAACCACCTGCAGGTTCAGGTTCAGTGAAAACACATTGTATAAGTAGAAGCACCCTATTGGCATAGTCCATGTCATACAGAAGAAATGATTAGGAAAATGAGTGTGGAAATTACATTTTAATAAATAAGATTCCCCTTTTCCACAGACACACTAAAATTTCAGAGACAGTTGATTTTCACTCTAATGGGTCTTTAGCGAGTGGTCATGCCTAATATTTAGCATTAACTTTGTATGTCTCTATAGTCTTCAATCTCTAATAAGTAAGCTGACAAATTGAGAGTGGAAGTGAGTCAGGAGCCATCTCCTCCATTCTCCTCACTTTGCAGATGAGGTGACTGAAGCCAGGAGAGGAGGATTTGCCTAAATTCACAGTGGCAGGAAGTGGTTGAACCCAAGCATTCTGATTCTTCAGGGTGCCTCCCCCCGAGCCACAGAAGCAAATTTTAAATGTACCAGAGGGGCTCACATTTAAAATTCAGTTCACTTCAACAAACTTTTCTTAAACACCTACCATGTTGCAAGCACTAAGGGTAAAAAGACAAAAATCAAATAGTTCCTACCTTTAAAGAGCTTACATTCAATGAGATAAAGAACCATTTTTCACATCGCAAGGATCCATGACTAAACTTACTATTAGAGCAATCTTGCTCACTATTTCCTTCATAAGAGAAAACAAATTCAAAGAATGTTTATCCTAAATTCTTGATACAAGCTATGATTTTAAAACTGGCAGCCTACAACTGAAATTCTCTTTAGTCTTAGCAGTAATTGCCATTTGGAGTCATTTCAGTGTTTTTGGAAACTTCTTGAAACTTCCTATTTCCTTGCTTAAAGTTTTACAAGTTCTCTAATTAATATTTGCCATCTATTTTCTTTCTCTTTTCCATGTCTTACTCTCTCCTGTACTGAGTTTTCTACAGATGTCATTTTTATTATTTATTTTAACCTGTCTAATGAATAACAATCCTTCCTGTTGTTGGAAATGTTGGAATTCAGTCTACAATAGCCATTATTAATAATTTAAAACAATGCCATAGTAAATCTTTTTGGCAAATACAAGAATTTTTTTTCATATAAGGGTAATGATTATCCCTTAATAATTTGTATTGTTGTGTATCATACCTGGTTGTCTTAGAGTACATTTCTACTGTATATTCTCTAACTTTGCTCTTACTAACTGTCCTAAACATGACTTCATTCATCTCACTTCACCCATGTTATTTGAGAGAGTGTTGTTGTTTGTCCTTCACTCTTGAAGAGGACCATGACATCAGGAAGGTGATGTCAACTTGCAATGAATTGGATTTAAATGAGGGAGAGCTGTGCAAAGTCACCAGCCTCACTTTTTCCTCTGGAGCCATCTGGGTCCGATGGCAAGATGTAGATCAGGATGACTGGAGATGGCCCCAGATGCAATCGGAGACCATGGCCTTTTTAAGCTAAGGTCTTTCCCAGGTCTCAGTTTGACTGAGACAATGCCCACTCAGTGATTAAGGCTAGGCAAGAAATGAGGCAGACAATGGCTTCTTTACCTACAAAAAAAAAATGTGGGAGGGGAAGACCCTCAGGGTTATGGGGTTGTCAGTCCATAGTTCCTAGTCTAGAAAGGTGAAAAGCTAGGGCTAAATTATTAAGGGCCAGGCTGAATGTGGTTTACCAAATGATAGACTCATGGCCTGAAAGAATTAAGAAAGTGATATGATCTCTTGTTTTCTCATGAACTTCTAATAAAGGAAGAAATTTCTATAAATACATCTGTTTAATGACCTCCATAAAATTACACACATAAAGGAGAATAAAGATCAGGCAACCCAAGATAAATGAGGATATTTAATTCAAACTATCAGGCCCAGAAAACTACATCCTAGAGTGCTGAAAAACTGGTAGATGTGATTGCTGAGCCACCTATAGTTATCTTTGAAATACCTTTGAGAATCAGAGAGATTTTGAAGAACAGGAAGATCTAGTGTTCCAATCTTTGGGAAAGAGGAGAAGACAGAATATGAAATTATAGGTCAATCAGTTTGACTTTTATTACTGGAAAAATTCTAAAAGGTGTTATTGGAGGGAGGTGTTTGAGCACTTAGAACAGAAGAAGGGATCATTAGAAGTTGGTATAGCTTTATTTAATATATATCATGCCAGAACTTCTAGTTAAGATGGCTTTGAATAGGTCTCATCTTAGAGGATCCCACTAAATACTCATAGGTATATTCTAGTAAAGATCTAAAAAGGACTTTTGATCAAATAATATCCAAGAAGCAATAGTAGGTATCTTCACACAACCTAAGATTGAGCAAAAGATCAATCAGAATCCTGCAGTTTTAGAGAAATGGGTCCCTCGGGAAAAGCCAGTAGAAACATAGGTTAAAAAAAATAGAAGTGAACTACTGGTCTGATCAGGGAAACTACAGGCAGTACCGGAAGCCTCCAGTACTCTGTTCTCAAGGGTCTAGAAGCCAGGAATTTTATGATTAGATCCAAAGGGTAAAATAGAAATTGAAAGAATCTACTAATCAACTCCTGAAAAAGATCCCAAAATGAAAGCTCCCAGAAAGATTATAGCCACATTCCAGAGCTCCGAGGTCAAGGTGAAAATAATACAAGCAGCCAAAAAGAAACAATTCAAATATTGTGGAGCCCCAGTCAGGATCACACAAGATTTAGTAGCTTCCATGTCAAAGGACCATAGGGTTTGGAATATGATATTCCAGAAGGCAAGGGATCTAGGATTACAACGAAGTATAATCTACCCAGAAAAACTGAGTAAAATTCAAGGAAAAAATAGATATTTAAAGAAATAGAGGACTCTGTAGCATTCCTGATGGAAAGACTAGAAATGAATGGAAAATTTGACATTCAAACACAAGTCTCAAGAGAAAGATAAGAAAGAGTAATCATAAGACATTCGATGAAGTTAAATTATTTTCATTCCTATATGGGAAGATAATACATGTAACTCCTAAGAGCTGTATCACTATTAGGGTAGTTAGATGGAGTCTGCATAGGCAGAAGGTATGAATGTGAGTCAACTATGTTAGGATGATCTCCAATAAAAAAATGAAGTGGTAAGAAAGAAGGATGCACAGGGAGAAGGGGAAAGGGAGAAGTAGAATGGGGGGAAATTCTCTCACATAAAAGAAGCATGCAAGGAAGAGCTTTTACAGTGGAGGGAGAAATGGGGGGGAAGGGAATAACAGGCAATGCTTGAACCTCACTCTCATCAGAATTAGTTCAAAGATACATATACTTACACCTGTGCATATGCATATACATAGAGACACTCAGTTGAATATAAGAATCTATATTACCCAATCAGGAAGTAAAAGGGGAAGGGAATAAGACATATAAGGGGACAGGAGATGATAAAAGGGAGGGCAAATTAGGGGAGGCAGTGGCCAGAAGCAAAATAGACTTTTGAGGAAGGATAGGATAAAAAGAGAGAGAGAAAGATAATGAAAAAAGGATGGAAAGAAATACACAGTTATCATAACTGTGAATGTGAATGGGATGAGCTTACCCATAAAACAGAAGAGGATACCAGAATGGATTAGAAACCAGAATCCAACAATATATTGTTTACAAGAGACACACCTGAAAGAGAAAGATACTCACAGAGTTAAAAACAAAGGGCTGGAGCAGAATCTGTTATGCTTCAGCTGAAGTTTAAAAAAAAACAAAACGGGTGCAATCATGATCTAAGACAAAACAAAAGCAAAAATAGACCTAATTAAAAGAGATAAGCAGGGAAACTACATTTTGCTAAAAAGTACCTGAGACAATGGAGTAATATCAAAAATTTTTACAGTAAGTTTCTGTTATAAAGATGTAAGAACTAAGTCAAATTTATAAGAATAAGAGCCATTCTCTAATTGATAAATAGTCAAGGGATATGAACAGTCAGTATTCAGAAGAAGAAATCAAAACTATTTATAGTCATATAAAAATGCTCTAAATCACTATTGATTAGAGAAATGTAAATTAAAACAACTCTAAGGTACCACCTTACACATATCAGAAATGACAAATGTTAGAGGGGATGAGGAAAACATGTACACTAGTAAACTATTAGTGGAGTGGGGGAGTTGTGAAATGGTCCAACCATTCTGGAGAACAATTGGGAACTATACCCAAAGGGCTATAAAACTGTGCATACCCTTTGACCCAGCAATACCACTACTAGGTCAGTACCCCACAGAGATTAAAGACAAAGGAATGATAGAAAGACCTATATGTACAAAAGTATTTATAGTAGCTTTTTTTGTAGTGGCAAAGAATTGGAAATTGAGGGGATGCCCATCAATTGGGGAATGGCTGAATAAACTGTAGTATGTGATTGTAATGGAATACTATTGTGCTATAAGAAATGGCAAGGGGAGGGGGTTGTTTCAGGAAAAAAAAAAAAACATGGCAAGACCTATATGAACTGATGCAAAGTCAAGTGAGAACTGGGAGATCACTGTATAAGTAATAGCAATGTTGTAATGATGATCAACTGTGCAAAAACTTGGCTACTCTGATCAATACAATAATCCAAGACAATTCACCTCATGATGGAAAAAAAATGCTATCCACCTCGAGAGAGAAAACTGATGACGTCTGAATGCAAATCGAAGTATAATTTTCTCACTTTCTTTATTTCTTTTTGCTTTTTTGTGACACGGCTAATGTGGAAATATATTTTGCATGATTTTACTTGTATAATTAATTGATACCATTTTGCTTGCCTTCTTAGTGGGTTGAGAAAGGGTGGCAGGGAGGGAGAGAATTTGGAACTCAAAATTTAAAAAGAAAAGAATGTTTAAATAAATAAATAATTTTTAAATGACTATGATCATTACAATGACAACTGATGATGAATCAGGCTTCCCTTTACTTGGCATATAGCTGATGAACTAGAGAATCAGAATGAGGCATACATTTTCAGACTGGGCCAATATATGTATTTGTTCTGCTTGACAATATTGTTCCATACAAGGAAGGGCTTTTATATTTTGGTGGGTTGGAAGTTACGGAGAGGCAAGTATGAGGAATAATGATAATGATGCCCCCTTGCCCCTGAAAGAAAAAAAAGAATGTCAACAAAATGTATTTTTAAAAAATTTTCAAAAAGGAACTGTTACCATTTCAGAAGTGGGCAATGAAAAAAGGTTAAGATATTTCTGAGTGACATTTCACACTTATTATCATTCTTCAGGAATTAACCCTTCTCCTTCCACTGCCAGACACATCACCCTGTCCTCCCTACATCCTCCCAATCTACTGGTTCCTTCTATGCTGTCTACAAACACTTGCATCTCCCCAACCTTTTATTAAAAAACAAAAACCCAAAAAACTTTCATTTACCAAAGGCCACCCACTAGTATGAGTTGAAGAAAGGATTTGAACTTAAGTGTTCATAACTTGAGGTCAAGCATTCTATCCACTTTGCCAACCAGCTGTCCGTAATTGAGCAGAGTACTCCCAAAGTAGACTGACCAGGGAAGAGTGCAGTGAAACTAACAATTCAATTTGTTCTAGACACTATGTTAGTCTCTTTTTCTAACTTTTCTATTTTTGTCTTATGATGTTGACAAGTACTAACAAACAAGAGCATTTCCCTGTAGAAAGAGGGACACACATTAGATATAAAATCTTTATCACATATACAGCTTATTTAAGTATACATTAAATTTAGGAAAGAAAACATTGCCTTCTCATGTGTCCCCTTATAAACTTCTGTGAGTTCCCTTCTGAAAATTTTTAAAAAATATATTTTGTAAACATTTGCTTTACTTCAGATTTCTCACCCGCAAAATGAAGATAGTAATAGCACCTTTCTCTCCAAAGTTGCTAATTATTCCTTAATTGCCCAATATAATGACCTTTTAAAAAAAGTTATCCTTTTTGACTGCTCTCAATACTGTATATCCTCTCTTTCTGCTGTTTTTTTTTGTTTTGTTTTGTGTGTGTGTGTGTGTGTGTGTGTGTGTGTGTGTGTGTGTTAGTTTTATTTATTTCCAGGCCTAGTCTTTCTCCTGAGTTCTAATCCCACATCACCAATTTCCTTTTGGAAATTTCAGACTGGATGTCCCACAGGCATCTCAAACTCACTATGTCCAAAACAAAATACATTGTCTTTCCCTAAAAATCCATCCCTCTTCAAACTTTTGTCTTTTTGCTGATTCTTTCTGTCATTCAGTGAGATTTTAAGAATCTGTGCTATTGGCCAGATTTTAAGAATCTGAGCCTTTGTGATGCCAATACAACTGGGCCAGACCCTTAAGGAGTCTGAGCAATCTAATGGAGGCAAGATGGACATTTATATACATAGAGTAGTCAAGGAGCGGATCTAGATGGAATCAAGGAGTCTAGGGTGCAGTCAGGTGCAGACAATGAGGGCCACAATGAAAGGGAAGTTGAAACACCAGGGATCTGAGTTCTGTGGCTGGATTGCTGGAATTCATGGGAAAGTTCAAAGGGGTGGGGTCCAAAGCCCATTCTCCTTCATTCTGATTAGCATTTAAGACTTCACAACATGGCACCAATCCTACTTTTCTACCTGCAGTTCACATTACTCCCTTCCATGTACTTCATGGTTCATCCATACTGTTGTCATTGACATCATCATCATCATAGTTAGTATTTATATCACTTCAAGGTTGGTGAAACATTTTACAAATATTATCTCATTTGATCCTCACAACATCTCTGGGAGGTAGGTGCTATTATCCTCATTTAACAAATGAGGAAACAGGGACAGATAGAAGGTAAATGATTTGCCCAGGGTTGCACAGCTAAGTGAGGCTGGATTTGAACACAGGTCTTCTTGACTCCAGGCCCTATACTTCATCCAATTTGCCACTTAGCTTCTTGATGTTCTTCACACATAACACTCTGTCTCCTGTCTATGTACTTTTGCACTGGCTTTTTTATTGCCTAGAATGTTCTTCCTCCTCACCTTCCCCTTTGGGGGTCCCTGGTTTCAGTCAAGACTCAAGTCAAGGAAGACTTTCTGCATAAGGTCTTTCCTGGTCTTCTGAGATGTTAGTAGCTTCCACCACAAAATCTACATCTGTTTTGTATATACCTTTGTAACCCATCTTTTGATGGGTTGACTCACAGGGGTCTTCTTCTTCTTCTTCCTTTTTCTTCTTCCTCTTCTTCTTTCTCCTCTTCCTTTTCATTCTCTTCTTCTCCATCTCCTCCTCCTCCTTCTTTTTCTTCTTTCAAAAAGCTGGGACAATTTCTTTTTGCCCTACAAGGTTTTCATTTTTTATTTCTTGAGCTATAGCTCTGAAAAAACAGGCCTTAAAAAAGCCCACTTGTGCTTTTAAATGGAATTACTTGACTATGCTTCTAAACCCAAATCTTTCTGTTTTCATTGAATGGCCAATAATAGGCCCAGCCCAAGCCTCTGTGGCTCATTTGTTTAGTTTTGGTGGCTAAGAATGAATGCAAATAGCAATTATTTTCTGTTCTGGCTAGAAACTGAGGGTTCAGGTTTCTCCCTACTCTAAACCATCCTTCACAAGCTGACAAAGTAGTTTTCCTAAAGTTCATGTCTGACCAAGCCACCTAAAAAAAAAATAAAAACTCTCGTTACTCTCTATTACTTCTAGAATTAAGTTAAAAGAGAGTCTCCCTCCCAGGGTAATATCTTTGGGATGGCAAATTGGGCCATCTTTTGTCTCAATTCTCCCCTAGCCCTTAGTCATTGAATGGGCATGGCCTCAATGGACAGACCTTGTTAGAAATGAGTCCTTAGAGAGATAAAGGCTTCTAGTTAAAAACAAGACTCGGAGTGAGTGAAGAATTGTTTATTTACCATTCTTGTGAGAGAACCAGACACACCTCTCGGAAGAGATTGCACCAAATACAGAAGTGAGAAAAAGTTCTATACTGTTAGAATGCTGGGACTCCTCCCTTGCAGTCCTGGATTGGTCTGTTCCTTTCTGAGTTACAATCTTACATGTCGACCCACCCCATATCACCTCGACATGCCCCACCCCATCCCTCGTCATCCAAAAGCCTGTGCCTTTTGCTCTACCTAGGGCTGGTTAAAATCGATTCTGCCCTTTGGACTGAAAAGCAGGAACTTTGGAGTCTATTTTCAGAGACTAGGGTCTTTCTCATTGGCTGCCCCTTCCCCTGTTTTCCTGTTGTTGAAAGAGTTTGCAAGCTTGCTAGAACAATATAACTTGCTGATGTTGTAAAATGTCAAAGGTTATCTTAAATTGTGGGAGCATATCTCTTACAACCTTAATTTAGAAAGGCCAAGGTCACCCACTTCATCCTAGCCCATCACCAGTCATCTTGACCTTTGTCTTGCCACTGGATTCCAATGACTACAGAAAGGAGAGAGCAAGCCTGATGATTTTTCTTTTCACAGCTCTACCCCACTCAAATACAATTTCATTTGCAAGTCAAATGAAATTACCCTCATGATGTCACTGGTCCTTTTTGAGAATGAAGAATGAACAACAACAGTAGGGGCATTGCCTTTGAGAGACTTAGTGGAAGGGGAACCACCTGCTAGCCTGGCAGTTTATCTAACATCTCACAAATTCTGGGAGGGTGACACACAACTTTGAGGTAAAATGAGCTCCTGAGAATATGGAGGAGGAAGAATATGTGAGGGAGTCATCATACTCAAGAGCATGGTGATAAGGATATTGGAATGGACAAAGGGGTCATTTGAGTATGATGTAGAGTAATAACCTCTCAGGAGTGTGGGAGGATGAGATGTTGATCTATTTTACTGACCAGTGTGT
The DNA here is from genome assembly GCF_900497805.2 of Vombatus ursinus. Lineage (NCBI taxonomy): Eukaryota > Metazoa > Chordata > Mammalia > Diprotodontia > Vombatidae > Vombatus > Vombatus ursinus. The sequence continues at coordinate 11,818,144 of NW_020954587.1, read as the reverse complement.
AATTTAGAAAATAAAGCAGTAGTCCTTTTTCCCTTTCCTTCTGCCAATAGCTGAGAGGGGGACAGAGTTTCCCCTGGCACTAGTTAACCCCTTCATTTCCTACTCTCATTGTCTGTTTTTAGGCTTTTTAAGAAACATTCAAGCCAATGATTGGGAAGATTTGCTCTTCTCTTAAATGTTACTTTCAATGTTGTTGCTAACCTATGATAAAGCTTGTTGACCAACAAAAATGTAGGCTGTTTACTGTTGTTTAATGTACAGATTGAGCAGAAATGGAAGGTTTTGATGGAAGACATTTTGCTCAACATCTTGGTCTGGGGGACAGACACAGATGCAGAGAGAGAAGGCAGGTATTATATTACACCTACCTTACAGAAGTGTCTGAGACCAATAGAAAGATAGCCAGAAAACAGTTCACTATGAGGGGGAAAAATGGCACTGCTGCTTTAGTATGAAAATCCAGAGTAGTTGACTTTCCACATGCTTTCAAAGCTAGTTCTTGGAGGGAGGGTCCATGAGCAAGGACCCCACATCTGCATAATAACCTATCTGAAAGGCTTTGACTGCACATGGGCACCATTTTCATAGTAATATTACCATAGCAACTCATTGACTATCAGGGTCTGAATTCATTCACAAAGACCCCAGGGGTTAGACCTATATATGTGCAAGTTTTCTCCCCCTATTAAAGTGTAAGTTCCTTGAGAGCAGAGATTGTTTTTCCCTTTTGTCTTTGAACTGCATATAATAAGTGATTAACAAATGATCATTGATTGATTTGCTGCTCTGGAAAGCTTTGAGTTCTGCTGGCCCTGTTACTATTCCTTTCAATGAAGCCCAAGATAATATTATCTTTAATGCTACCAGACTATTGACACAGGGCACATAGGTGACAATGGATAGAGGTCTGGCCCTAGAATCCAGAGTGTCTAAGTTCAAATCTGGCCTCAGACATAAACTAGCTGTTTGATCCTGGGCAAGTCACTTTGCCTTATTTGCCTCAGTTCCTCATCTGTAAAATGAGTTGGAAAAGGAAATAATGAATCATTCCAATATCTTTGCCAAGAAAACCCCAAGTGGGGCCTTTTCTGGAACAGAAGTTGATTTTTTTTAAAAATGCAAGTGTGAAAATTTACATTTATGTCTTTTAAATTTTATATTATTAGATTTAGCCTAGTGTTCTAACCTGTCAAGAACCTTTCAGATCCTGAAACTGTTATTGATGTGTTAGCTATCCCTCTCAGATTTATATCACCTATAAATTTGATGAATTCTTCATAAAACTTATTTATACAAGTCAAAAAACAGATCCATCCAGTATTACACTAGAGACCTTCTTTAAAGTTCTCTTCTAACAATTAAAGACAACTTTTCAGATACAGACATTCAACCAATTAGAATCTAGCTGTACTATAACCAAGCACATACTTCCCTATTTTAGCTCTAAGAATAGAATAAATGTCAAATGTTTTGCTCAAATTCAGATAAAGGAATCCCCTGATCTACTGGTCTAGTAACTTTGTCCAAAAAAGAAAAGAAAAGAAAAGAAAAAGTAAAGTAGATTAGTCTGGCACAACCTTTTCTTGATGATGCCATGCTCTTTGTGATCATTGGTTTCTTTTCTAGATGTTCACTAACCATCCTTTTAGCAATTCATTCTAGAATTTTGTTAAGAATTGAACAAGCCCATTAGTCTATAGTTTAAAGACTCCACGCTCTTCACTTTTGAAAAAAAAAAGTAACATTTGCCCTTTTTTTAATCCTGTGGCACTATTCCTGTTCTCTATGAACCATCAAAAATCACTGAGTATCTCAACAATCACAAATGCCAGCTTTTTCAGTACCTTTCAGATATATCTTGTTTGAACAGTTATTTGCATGTTGTTTTTCCCATTAAACTGTGAGATCTTTGAGAGTAGAGACTGGATTTTGCCTTTCTTTGCAGCCTCACTGCTGGGCACATTATTGTTGTCATTGATCAGTTCTTTAGTTGGGTCCAATTCTTTGTAACTGTGGACCATGGCACACTGATGCTGTCTATGGGGTTTTCCATGTCCTTCTCTAATGCATTAAGACAAACAGAAGTTAAGTGACTTGCCCAGGGTCACATGGCTAGTAAGTGTCTCAGGACAGATTTGAACTCAGTTCTTCCTGACTTGGGGCTCATTGCTCTGTCCACTGAACCACCCAGTTGTTTCCACATAGTACATGCTTAATAAAGGCTTGCTGACTTGACAGATGTAGTTTATTTGGGTCTTGTGACAAATTCATATAGTATTAAGATTCTCTCTTATTATTTCTCTGCTTAGTTTGGGTTTCAACTCCTTGGTAGTAATTTTTATTCCACTCAGAGATGATTCTCCTTGTAGAAAAAAGAGAATCAAAGAGGTGAGGAGTTCTTTTGCTTCCTTGTCCATTATCACCATCCCATCCATTCCCAGATGTAGAATTTTTAAAATCCCTTTTTGTTGTTCTTAGTATTCCCCACTTATTATAGCTAATTCTGAGCTGAAGTGCTCCAGAAACTATCCTTATGTAAAATGTCACATTTTTGTATTCATCCTCTATTACCTGCCCTTTCTTCTGTCATCTATGTTGTTGTACATTTAAGTATTGATCTCTTTGTTGTCCAAGGGACTCTCAAAAGTCTTCTCCAGTGCCACAATTTGAAAGCGCTGATTCTGCAATGATCAGTTTTCCTTATAGTCCAACTCTCATGGCTACATGTTGTTACTGGAAAAACCATAGCCTTGACTATAAGGATCTTTGTAAACAAGATGATATCTCTGCTTTTCAGCATGCCATCCAGATCTGCCACAGTTTTCCTTCCAAGGAACAAGTGCCTTTTAATTTCATAGTTGTGGTCACCATCAGCAGTGATCTTTGAGGCCAAGAATATAAAATCTGATACTGCTTCCATTTCTTCTACCTCTATTTGTCAGGAAGTGATGGGACCAGTTGCCAAGATTTTTGTTGTTGTTGTTTTTTTTTTGATGTTAAACTTCAAGCCAGCTTCTATGCTCTCCTCCTTCACCCTCATCAAGAGGCTTCTTAATTCTTCACTTTCTGCCATCAGAATGGTATCGTCTGCATACCTGAGATTGTTGATATTTCTCCCAGCAACCTTAATTACAGTTTTTGATTCATCCATCCTGGCATATTGCATGATGTACTCTGCATATAAGTTAAATAAATAAGGTAGTAATATAAAGCCTTGCCATACTCCTTTTCCAATCTTAAATCAATTAGTTGTTCCATGCTTGGTTCTAACTGTTGCTTCTTGACTGGCATACAGGTTTCTCAGGAGACATGTAAGATGATCTGATACTCCCATCTCTTTGAGCACTTGCCACATTTTGTTGTGATAAAGGTTTTAGTGTAGTTATTGAAGTAAAAGTAGGTGTTTTTCCAGAACTCCCTTGCTTTCTCCATAATCCAGCAAATGTTGGCAATTTGGTCTCTAGCTCCTCTGCCTTTTCAAAAAACATCCTGCACTTTTGGTAATTCTCAGTTCATATATTGCTGAAGCCTAGCTTGCAAAATCTTAAGCATAATCTTGCTGGCATGTAAAATGAGTGCAAATGCTCAGTAATTTGAACATTCCTTGGCATTGCTTTTCTTTAGGATTGGGATATAAACTGATTTTTCCAATACAATGGCCACTGTTGAGTTTTCCAAATTTGCTGGCATATTGAATACAACACTTTAACAGAATCATCTTTTAGGATTTTAAATAGCTCAGTTGGAATTCCATAGCCTTATTGTTAGCAATGCTTCCTAAGGCCCACTTAACTTCATTCTCCAAAATATCTGGCTCTAGATCAGTAACTACACCATCATGGTTATCAATGATGATAAGATCTTTCTTGTATAGTTCTTTTGTGTATTCTTGCCACCTCTTCTTAATCTCTTCTACTTCTACCTAAATTAATTTACTTATTCAGTGCCATATCAATCAAACTACCAAAATTTATTTTATAGAACTAGAAAAAATAATAACAAAATTCATCTGGAAGGACAAAAGGTCCAGAATATCAAGGGAATTAATGAAAAGAAATGGAAGGGAAGGTGACTTAGCCACATCAGATCTTAAATTGTATTATAAAGCAGCAATCATCAAAACTACTTGGTACAGACTAAGAAATAGAATGGTAGATTGGTGGAATATATTAGGTAGTAGTTAATGACTACAGTAATCTACTGTTTGATAAACCCAAAGACTCCAGCTTCTGGGCTAAGGATTCACTATTTGGCAAAAACTGTTAGAAAAACTGGGAAATAGTATGGCATAAACTAGGCATAGACCAATATCTTATACCATATACCAAAATAAAGTCAAAATAGGCACATGATTTAGAAATAAAGACTGATACTATAAGCAAACCAGGAGAGCAAGTAATAGTTTAACTGTCAGATCTATGGAGAAGGGAAGAATTTATGACCAAACAAGAGATAGAGAACATTATGAGATGCAAAATGGATGACTTTGATTACATTAAATTGAAAAGTTTTTTGCACAAGCCAATGCAACCAAGATTAGAAGGGAAGCAGAAAGCTGGGAAACAATTTTTACAACCATTGTCTCCAATAAAGGCCTCATTTCTAAAATATATAGAGAACTGAGTCAAATTTATAAGAATACAAGTCATTCCTCAATTGATAAGTGGTCAAAGAATATGAACAGGCAATTTTTGGATGAAGAAATTAAAACTATCTATAGTCATATGAAAAAATGCTCTAAATCACTCTTGATTAGAGAAATCAAAATACTTCTGGGGCCAGCTAGGTGGTGCAGTGGATAGAGCACCAGCCCTGAAGTCAGGAGGACTCGAGTTCAAATTCGGCCTCAGACCAAACACTTGACACTTAGTAGCTGTGTGACCCTGAGCAAGTCACTTAACCCCAATTGCCTAAAAAAACCCAAAAAAACAAAAAACTGAGGTAGCACAACATACCTATCAGATTGGCTAATCTCACAAAATAGGAAAATGATAAATGTTGGAGAAAATGTGGGAAAATTGGAACACTAATGCATTGTTGGTGGAGTTGTGAACTGATCCAAACATTCTGGAGAGCAATTTGGAACTATGCCCAAAGGGCTATAAAATTGGGCATCCCCTTTGACCTAGCAATACCACTTCTAAGGCTATATCCCAAAAAGATCATACAAATGGGAAAAGGACACCTATGTACAAAAATATTTATAGCAGCTCTTTTGTGGTGGCAAAGAATTGGAAATCAGTTGGGAATGGCTGAAAAAGTTGTGGTATATGAATGTAATAAAATACTGTTGTGCTATAAGAAATGATGAGCAGGCAGCCTTCAGAAAAACCAGGAAAAACTTATATGAACTAATGCTGAGTGAAGTAAGTAGAACCAGGAGAGCATTATACACAGTGATAGCCACATTGTGTGATGACTAACTTCGATAGATTTATCTATTCTTGGCAATATAAGTATCTAAGACAACTCCAAAAGACTCATAATGGAAAATGCTGTCCATATCTAGAAAAAGAACTATGAAGTCTGAATGCAGATCAAAGTGTATTATTTTCTTTCTCTCTTTTTTTCTTTTTTTTCTCTTCTTTCTCTTTCTCCCATTGGTTCTAATTCTTCTTTACAACATGACTCATGTGAAAATAGATTTAACATGCATGCAGATGTACAGCCTGTATCAAATTGCACACCATCTTGGAGTGAGGGGAGAGGAGAGATGGGGAGAAAATTTGGAACTCAAAATCTTATGGAAATGAATGTTAAAAACTAAAAATAAATAAATATTTTTTTAAAATCTCTTCTATTTCTGTTAAACATTTTTTTCCTTTATCATGCCCATTTTTGCACAAAACATTATTTTAATATCTCTAATTTTCTTGAAGAGATCTCTTGTCTTTTCCATTCTATTGTTTTCTTCTATTTCTTTACATTGCTCATTTAAGAAAATTTTCTTGTCTTTCCTTGCTATTCTCTGCAATTCTGCATTCATTTGGGTATATCTTTCCCTTTCTCCTTTTCCTTTTGCTTTCCTTCTCTCGTCAGCTATTTGTAAAGCCTCATCAGATGATCATTTCGCTTTCTTGTTCTTTTTTTCTGGAATGTTTTTTGTTGCTGGCTCCTATACACTATTAAAAACCTCTGTCTATAGTTCTTTAAGTTCTCTTTCTACCAGATCTAATCCCTTATATCCATCTATTCATTGTTTCTACTTCATATTCATAAGGGTCATTATTAAGTAGTACCTATATGGTTTGATGGTTTCCCCTGATTTCTTCAATTTAAATCTGAGTTTTGCAACAAGAAGCTCATGATCTGAGCCATAGTCAGCTCCTGGTCTTGTTTGAACTGACTGTATAGAACTTCTCCACCTTTGTTTACAAAGTATATGATCAATCTGATTTTTGTATTGATCATATGATGATGTTCATGTGTAGAGTTGCCTTTAAGACTGTTGAAAAAAATTGTTTGCTATGCGAGTTATCTTGACAAAACTCTATTAGTCTTTGCCCTGCTTCATTTTGTATTGCAAGGCCAAACTTGCCTTATTCCAATTATCTTCTGATTTCCTACTTTAGCATTCCAATCTCCTATGATGAATGTGACATCATGCATATATATATATATATATTTAAATCATCTAAATTGTACTTTAAATTCCTGTATATCCACAATAGTATCTTTGCACATTTTTCTCCTCTTTGAAATTGTCTCTATTTATTTCTTCAGAATTTCATTTTTGAGGATTTCTTATCCCTTCTAGATTTATTTGCTCTGAAGACTTTTCATCTGTGGACATGACCCAAGCCCTTTGTAATCTGTTGTTATTGTTGTTCAGTCATGTCCAACTCTTTGTGATCCTGTGAAACATAATGTCCATGAGGTTTTCTTGGCAAAGATACTGGAGTGGTTTGCCATTTCCTTCCCCAGTGGATTAAGGCAAACATAAGTTAAGTGACTTGTCCAGGGTCACATAGTGTCTGAGGCTGGATTTGAACCCAGGTTTTCCTGACTCCTGGCCCAGTGCTCCACTAAGTCACCTAGTTGCCTTTGTACTCTACTGGCAAATAAATTTACCACTTCTATCATACATTCTAAGAGAAAGTAATTAATTTTTCTTCCATGTTCTCCTTCAAGATCTCATTATTAGTGAGAATCAGGTCCAGAATAGTATTTCCCTTCATTTTTTCCTCCACCTGTTGAAGAATGGAATTGTAATTACAGTAAGCCAAGAAATTATTAGCTACTCTGCTTTTGGCATGAAGAGAAATCCAACATGCACCTAAATAATTAATATCCTTCATCTGAACAATATATCATTACTCTATGCCAAACTAGATCTGTTTCTCAACTCCTCTTCTATTTCTTTCTAATGTCCAGGTGATATAGAGTTCACTCGTATGACAATATCTTTTCTGTTTCTGCCTCTATCTGTATTCACCTCTATGCTCTCCACCATTCTCCTCCATTCTATCTCCTATGCTTCTTCACCAGAGTAACTTCTTAATGAACAGCGCTACTTGACTCTCCTGCCTTGCACCCATCTTCTTCTTTTTGAATAGCTCTGTCCTTCCAGAAGCATCTACAGATCATGAGCCTTATCCTATGAAGTGTCAATGATAGCCATGATGTTAAAATGTACCTCATCAAATGTTAAAATGTTAAAATGTATTGCTTTCTATAAAATAATATGAGGTCCCTGGAAGAGCAGATGATTGCTAAAACATAATGGGTTGTTCTTTTACTAGAGTGTTTGGGTTCTATTTTCACTTCTTAAATTCTTTATTAGTATCTAGCCCTCCTTAAGGATGGTATCCTCCTGTTTTGGAAAAGTTAGTAGTAGATATTTTTCTCAGTAAGCAGCAGGTATTGCTTTGAAGCAAAATTTGGATCTGAAAAGGACCTTAAAGGCCATTTAGTTCAACTTCCTTGTTTTACAGAGGAGAAACTGAGATCAAGAGATTTTCCCAGAGCCATAGAGCTTGTGTTTAATTTCATCTTTTTTAATTTAATATTTTATTTTTCCCCAATTACATGTAAAAACTATTTTTAACATTCAGTTTTAAAATTGAGTTCCAAATTTTCTCCCTCCATCCCCAACCTGCCTCACTGAGAAGGCAAGCAATTTTATATATGTTATACATGTGTGATCATGCAAAACAGTAGGTAGGAGTGAGGAGGGAGGAAATTCCAGGCATGGTCTTCCATGCTTCAAGGCCAGTTCTTTATCTGCTATACCTTAATTCTAGAAAGATTAGAAAGAACATGCCATCCTACTCCTACTGGGCAGTCCATGAATGTGACCTTCCCTTTGGTTGCTGTCTCTAAACTGTTTCTTAAATAGATATAAGAGATTTGCCTAAGGCACATGTTGCCTAAGATAATTGGTTCTAATTATAACTTACTCTTTAGCTTGGGGGTGAATTATTCCAATTTACAAGGGCCTTTTTGTCAGTTTTGTTGTTGATTTTGTCATTTTTTTTTCAGTTGTATCTGACTCCTTATGATCTCATTTGTTTTTGTTTTTGTTTTTTGGCAGGGGAAGTTTGACAAAGATACTGGAATGGTTTGCCATTTCCTTCTCCAGTTCATTTGACAGAGAAGAAAACTAAGGCAAACAGTGTTAATTAGTATCTGAGGCTGGATTTGAACTCAGTTCTTTCTGATTCCACGGTGGGCATTCTATCCACTGAGCCACATAGCTGCCCTAAATTGTCTATTTAGGAATTTATAAATAATGGCACTTGATAAAATCAGAGACATATGGTCTTCTCACCTTTGGTTCAGGAAACCCCCAAGTAAGAATTCTCTAATGTTTTAGGTAGAGATTTAAGATTCTAACCTAATTAAATTCATTGTATTTCCAGAAATTATATGTGTCTTCCATTTAAACTCTCTCCCTACATGCAAATATACAGATTCATACATGCATGACAAGTTGTGATCAATCATCAGTGTTATGTGAAGGGAAAATATTTTCAAAGATATGAATTAAATTAGAATTTATAAACAGACCAAAAACAAACCCACAGAAAAACTTAAGAGTAAAATGCCTGTAGTTTATGGGTAGAGAAAGAAACAGAGGGTAAAGAATCAAAGTACTTTACCAGTCACTCTAGTCTCCCAGAGAAGAATAGTTCAATGACTTCTTGCCCAGAGATTTACTCATGGAGATTTGGCAGTCTGTGAGTTGATAGTCTTAATTTCCATTAAAACAAACACATTTTGTCTGCCTAGATCACTTGAATTCTCATTAGAACTTCACTCCAAAGACTCCTCCTTTCTGTTAAAGAGGGATAGGAAAGTTCTTGGCATGGCAGCTTGCCAACTCTTGCCTCATCATAAAATCTCTTCCAGGTGTGAAGACATTACTTCTGTCTCCCTCCTCCTCTCTCAATCTTTTTTTTTTGTGCATTAATTTATTTATTTTTAGTTTTCAACATTCACTTCCACAAGATTTTGAGTTCCAAATTTTCTCCCCATCTCATCCCTCCCCCAACCCCAAGACAGTGTGCATTCTGAATACCCTTTCCCCTAATCTGCCCTTCCTTCTAACCTCCCCCTTCTCTTATCCCCTTCCTCTTCTATTTTCCTGTAGGGCAGGATAGACTTCTATACCCCATTGCCTGTAAATCTTACTTCCCAGTTGCATGTGAAAATAATTTTTTAACATTTGTTTTTAAAACTTTGAGTTTCACATTTTCTCCTTAACTCCCTCCCCACCCACCCTCATTGAGAAGGCAAGCAACTCAATACAGATTATACTTGTATAGTCATGCAAAACATACTGTGGAAAACTAACTATATTTCCCTTCACACTATCCCACCCCCTGTTTATTCTATTCTCTCTTTTGACCCTGTCCCTCCTCAGAAATGTTTGCTTCTGATTACCCCCTCCCCCAATCTGCCCTCCCCTCTATCATCCCACTGCTCTCTTATCCCCTTCCCCCCTATTTTCCTGTAGGGTAAGATAGCTTTCCATACCCAATTGAGTATATATGTTATTCCCTCCTTAAGCCAAATTAGATAAGAATAAGATTCATGCCTTCCCTCTCACCTTCCCCCACTTCCCCTCCACTGTAAAAGCCTTTTCTTGTCTGTTTTATGTGAGATAATTTATCCCATTCTATCTCTCCCTTTCTCCTTCTCCCAGGATAATCCCCTCTCACCCCTTAATGTTATTCTCCAGATATCACCCATTCATCTTCAACTCACTCTGTGCCCTCTATCTATCAATCTATCTGTATGTATAATTTTTTTCCCCTCCAACTACCCTAATACCAACAAAGGTCTCATGAGTTACAAATATCATCTTTCCATGTAGGAATGTAAACAGTTCAACCTTATTAAGTCCCTTATGATTTCTCTTTCCTGTTTACCTCTTCATGATTCTCTTGAGTTTTATATTTGGAAGTCAAATTTTCTATTCAGCTCTGGTCTTTTCATCAAGAATGCTTGGAAGTCCTCTATTTCACTGAATATCCATTTTTTCCCCTGAAGGATTATAATCAGTTTTGCTGGGTAGGTGATTCTTGGTTGTAATCCTATCTCCTTTGCCCTCTGGAATATCATATTCCAAGACCTGCGATCCCTTAATGTAGAAGCTGCTAAATCCTGTGTTATCCTGATTGTCTTTCCACAATACTTGAATTGTTTCTTTCTGGCTGTTTGCAATATTTTCTCCTTCACCTGGGAACTCTGGAATTTGGTTACAATATTCCTAGGAGTTTTCCTTTGGGGATCTCTTTCAGGAGGAGATCGGTGGATTCTTTCAATTTCTATTTTGCCCTCTGGTTCTAAAATATCAGGGCAGTTTTCCTTGATAATTTCTTGAAAGATGATGTCTAGGCTCTTTTTTTGATCATGGCTTTCAGATAGTCCAATCATTTTTAAATTCTCTCTCCTGGATCTATTTTCTAGGTCAGTTGTTTTTCCAATGAGATATTTCACATTGTTTTCTTTTTTTTTCAGTTTTTTTTGGTTTTGTTTTTACAATATCTTGATTTCTCATAAAGTCATTAGCTTCCAATTACTCCATTCTAATTTTTAAGGAAGTATTTTCTTCAGTGAGCTTTCGGACTTCCTTTTCCATTTGGTCAATTCTCTTTTTAAGGCATTCTTCTCCTCATTGGCTTTTTGGACCTCTTTTGCCATTTGGGTTAGGCTATTTTTGTAGGTGTTATTTTCTTCAGTAATTTTTTGGGTCTCCTTTAGCAAGCTGTTGACTAGTTTTTCAAGGTTTTCTTGCGTCACTCTCATTTCTCTTCCCAGTTTTTCCTCTACTTCTCTTATTTGATTCTCAAAATCCTTTTTAAGGAATAGATTTCTTTCTCAATGTGCTTTTTCCTGCAAGCAGAAAACTTCATGTATTTACCTGTTTTATATGCCTACCTAGAGGCAGCTAGTGGCACAGTATAGAATGCTGAGCCTGGAGTCAGAAAGACCTAAGTTCAAATCTGGCTTCAGACACTTAGTAGTTGTGTGACCTTGCACAAGTCATCAATCTTGGTTTGCCTCAGGTTCTTCAATTGTAAAAAGGGGATGCACATAATAGATGTTATGTTCATGCTTATTCCCTCCTTCCCTCCCCTACCTACAATTGTTATTACTCTGTCAATCATAAAATTATCTAGCAGCTTTTTAAACTCACATGCAAACATTTCACACAAAGCCCTTCTCCTCAGCCTCCTTATCAATAAAGTTCTACAGACAGCTTATAGCCATAATACTATTGTGTGTGTGTGTGTGTGTGTGTGTGTGTGTGTTCCATTGTTTTGAGTTTGCTAAGCAACTACCTCTGAGGGAGGCATATTGTCTTAGCCAGAAAGTGAAAAGTTAAAGAAAATATATACTTTCCTGATCCCCAGAAGATTTGAATCAATTATAGTAGGAGAATGACTTCAGAAAAATAAAAATCACAGGTGCTCCAAAGGGTAATAGAAAGACAGATGGTGGGTAGATGTAGGCTGCAGTATTATTATCAATGATGATTTGCATGTAAGAAGTTATGTAAAAGACATTGTCAGGGATATGCATTACCAGAAAAGGGAGTGGGGGGGTTGGTATTTGGGCAGCTGAATAGACAGTATTTCATTGATATTCATAAAGTATGAAAGACCTAAAGGAGGATCTTCACCATTTTGGGTAACTTCTATGAAATATTTATGGAAAGTTGTGGACAATAATTATACCAGATGAGAAGATGAAGACAGATTACAATTTGGACCTATGGATGAGGTACGCACATTTCTAAGTTCACGGATTCATCCAAGTATCAAACAGAAACACTAAAAATCTTCAAGAAAACCTAACCTTCTAGCCAGTAGGACTACTCACTACTGAATACTAATATTGATGCCTTCTACCTTCTTGATTACTTCTTCTATCTGTGCATAAGCACCAGCTTCAATTGATTTTTCTATAATTTAAGAGATAGCCCAATGATGACTCTTGGCAGTGGGCAGTCTCAGGGCAAGCCTTAGACTAAATTAAAGAGCTGAATAGATGTTGTGATTTGAGAAGTGCTGGAAAGGTTCCATAGACCAAAAGTATCTTAAACACTGGCCTATCATTCTGCTGAAATTCCACTCTGAGAGATGCATTCAACTCGATTCAATTCACATTTAATTTAAAAATAATTTAATTGATATATTTTGTCTTCATATTATTTAATTCTACAATATCTCTTCTCCCTTTCCCTACCAGAAAGTCATCCCTTATAATAAAGAATAAAAACCATATAAAAAAGAAAAAAATTCCACAAAATGAAACAACTATATTAGGTGAAACCCCTAGATGTTTTTATTTGTATTTCTCTTATTCATAGTGATGCAGAGCAGAGGTACCAAATGGGGCAGCTGGCAACACTTTTTGCCAACTATTTGCTGCAGGAATAAGATTAAAATTAATTTGGGAAGTATTTAACAAGATAAATAAAAATACAATATAACAGATAATTTTAATAAGTGCTTTTCTGTTTCAAAATGCAGCCAGCAAGGATCCTTATACGCTGTTTAGTGCCCCGGTTTCTATTTGAATTTGATACCATTGATTCAGAGTATTCTTTTATATGATGCTAATAGTTTGCAAGTCTTTTAAGAACTTGTTTGTTCATATCGTTCACAGATTAGTTTTTTAGAGAAAAGCTTTTAGTTGTGTGTCTCTATTAGTCGTTCAAATATCTTAGATCTCAGTCCCTTAACAGAGATGTTGAATGCAAAGATTTTTCCCAATTGAAGACTTTCCTTTTTATCCTCATTGCAATACTATTATTTATGCAAAAGCTCTTCAGTTTCATGTAATTAAAGTCATTGATTGTATATTTTGAATTACCTTTATCCTTTGGTTAAGAATTCATTCCCTAGTCACAGCTGTGAAATGGACCTGATCTTTTTCTCTTTTAATTTTTTGATGGGATGATCTTTATTATCCAGGACATATAACAATTTTGAATGTATTATGGCATATGATGTAAGATAGTGGTCTACATCTAATTTGCACTTCCTATGCAACATCACTTCAAGGAATCTAGTGGTTTTCAAAGACATCTGAATTGATTAGACTTTTTTTTTGCATTTAGTCTAAAGTCAATGATTGATTGTTTCAGGAGAGATGTTTTGCTTCTAGTTAATGTAAGAGGGCATAGCTTTAAATTGGTGAGGGTGATTTGGTTGATTTAATCAATCAACTCCCACACTTGCATAAACAAAAAGAAAAACAAAGCAGAATTGAACATTGTAATCATAACTTTGGTTGGTCTCAAAGAAGAGATGAGAAAAAATATGCTTCCCTTCTTATGTCAGACAAGTGGAAGGAAAGCATTCTGGGTAGGGATTAATACATATGCTGCCAGACAAAGATGATATGTTGGTTTTGCAAAATTATTTTATGGGGTTTTTTTGTTTGTTTTTTTTGCAAAGGAAGGGTCAGTGAGTAGGAGAGAAAGGAAAGGGAATATTTGGAAATGATTGTGACATAAAAACAAAAGGCATCAACAAATTAAAGAAAAAGTGGATGAATAACTCAAAAGGCAGTATTATGTACTTCCTTTTAAAAACCTACTCCATCCTACTTCAACATTAAGAATGGAAACTCCCACTACAAATCACTAATAATAAAAGAAATGCAAATTAAAAACAACTTTGAGGTTTCACTTCATACTCAGCAAATTGGCAGAAAATGACAAAAGATGGGAATGCTGTATTGAAAGAGCTTTGGAAGACAGGGACAATAATGTTCCATTGGTGAATATGGTAGGCTATAATTGGGTCACTGATTTACAGTTCTAGTTGATAAACAAGTCTACTTAGGTGAATGTCCCAGGAGGTAAATACTACCCAAGGGCAAACAAACATCTAATAGTAAGAGGCTTCTGCTCCAGGGTATATGTGTGCGTGTATATACACACATATGTATGTATGTACACACATACTTATATAATATATATGTATATGTGTATATATGTGCCTGTACGTGTATGTATGTGCATGTATATGTATGTGTGTATGTGTGTATGTATTATCCTATCTAACCCTCCTAGACTTCTCTGCCCTGCTAAACAGGTGAGGGTCTTTTGCTGAGGGAATCAGTTTGCTTATACGTTCATTGGGATGAAGGCCCAATGTGTGCTGTCTGTATATCCCCCATATAATTACCACTCTATCCACAGAGGGTAAAACTGATCCTCATAATTTGAGAGCTTTATTGAACCAGAAAAAAAAAGAAAAGAAAGAAAGAAAGAAAGAACAGATTGAAGTTTCTGCTCAAAACAGATTGTCATAGTCAAGCAGCCCTGGCACCATTCCCTGACTGTTGGAGAGAGGTGGTAATTAAGAGAAAGAAACCACTCTTAATGCCAGAATGGCCTGAAGTGGTTGCTTGGTATCCAGTTATCCAAGAATTGTGGAACCTGGGTGATAAATCCCATGAGTGGGAGCAGAAATCATATCCCATTTAGCTTAAATTCACAATCTTAACTACTCCTCATGGTTATTTAAAAAAAAAAGTGAGCAGGCAAATGGCCCAACTTTGAGAAGAGATAGTGGTTGAGAGGGAGAAAGAGAAAGGGGTTTTTTCTCCTTTGTGGATAGACTAGGAGAATCTGTCTTCAACACTCCATGAAGTCAAGGCCCCTGGAGTTAAGAATCAGTATGTGGTCAATCAAGAAATAAATTATCTGAAAACTACCTAGTTAATCAGGTTGGCAAAAAATGAAGTAAGTGGAGCCATTGGATGAAATCAAATGAGAAAATGTATTGGGATTGGTTAAAGAAATAGCCACACCTCCAGGGCTATGTGTTATCAGTGAAGGCAATTCCAAACAGAAACACTTGATTAACTGTTTCAAGAGTTAAGCTTTGGGGGCAGTTAGATGGTGCAGTGGATAAAGTACTAGCCCTGGAGTCAGAAGGAGTTGAGTTCAAATCTGGCCTCAGACACATGATACTCACTAGCTGTGTGACCCTGGGCAAGTCATTTAACCCCAAATGCCTCACCAAAACAAAACAAAACAAAACAAAAGAGTTAAGCTTTGGATGTTCTTTGAGGAGCTAGACACTTATACCTGTACAGAAGGCAGCAAACAAGGGAGGAGGGGTGAAATGAGCCAAACTTCACCCTGCCATCTCCCTTGTAACCTCTAAAGAATAGGATGATTTCGGCTTCTCATCTGAGCTGGTAGCAATGGGTGACAACAGCATCTATGTAGGAACAGGGGACAAACTAGACCTACGATAGAAGACAGCCTCAGGATTTTACAAATTTATTAACCTTCCGAGGTCCTCAGAGAGCCACATGTACTTCAAGGGAACTTCATAATGACTCTACAAAGAGAGAAAAGGGCTTCAAATAACCAGGACATGAGAGTTACTCCTCTGAGACATATTCTTTCTAAGCTTGAACCCACTTTGCCCCGGATTTTGTATGTACTTGTCAGAAAGTGTGTCTCAGACTTTTGCAGGGATTGGTTTCATAACAACTGTTCTTAACACACCAACTCAGTAATTACTCCTAACTAAAAGCTAATTAACTATGACTAGCTAACTGGTAATCAATAAAGAATAGGCAAGTGAGGGCCTCACAAGACTTAGGGTTAGCTTTAGAACCTTGAGGAAAGAAGTAATTAGCCTACAGAAAAAAGTAGGGGTTGAGAAGTAGCCTCAGAGGGGGTACAATATAGCCTTTTTATTTGTTACAAGGGAGGCTACTTTTTGAGGGGGGGAAGGTAGGAGAGAATTTGAGAAGACTAGTAATACTGATACCAAAAAATACGAAAGAAGATAAGACACAAAAGAGTATCAATGTAACAATTATAAAATATTCTCTTTGCTGGGTCTTTCAGTATGGTATAAGATTGACTTTTTTAGAGACAATGTCACACTATTGGCTCATATTGAGTTTGCTGTCCACTAACACCCCCAGATATTTTCCAGACCTTTCCTTGTCTCCCATATCTTACACTTAGAAAGTTATTTTTTGAACTCAAGTGTAGGACCTTACATTTACATCTGTTAATCTCATCTTATTGGATCCAGTCCAACATTCTAGCCTGTTGAGACATTTTTGGATCTGGATGCTATCATCCAATATGTTAGCTATTGTGTTAATTTTGTGCTAACTGTAAATTTGATTATCCTATCTATATTTTCTTCTGAGTCATTGAAAAAAAGTCAGACAACAAAAGGTCAAAGACAGATACCTGAGACATTTATACATTAGAGTTTATGTGTAGGAGGTACAGTACTTTTCCATATCTCTCTGGGATCCTGCTATTATCTTTATATGACTATGGATACTAATCATCCTAAGCCTGGTTCCCTTTAAAAAAAAGATCTATCAAAATATTATTGATGAAAGCAGAGCTCTAAGAAAAATATTCACAATGACTACAACAACAAATTAAGTTGATAATGAAAAGCAACAAAACTCTGGTCAAATACAATGGTTCAACATTAGCATTGTCTGGTTGAAATTAAACAATACTTCCTTTCTGTTAGCAGTTAATATACTGTTTTCAACTTGGGGGCCCATTTGTATATTTGTTGGAAAGTGTTGTATCAAAACAAAATGTATCATCCAATTTAAAAAATAAAAATAATGATTAAAATAGGATTATAGATATATTTTTCTTTAGGAAAAGCATACCTCCTATTGCATATCTTTTGGAAGCCTCTGTTAGCACCTGAAAACTGGGGGGGGGGGAATGGACCAAAGATGGCCCTATTGTAACCATTCCTATGTTCCTTTATTTATAGAATCATAGAATGTTAGACCTGAAAAATATCTTAGACATAAAGTCCAGGGGTGGGAACCTGCACCTTTAACGCTGCTTTAGGCTTTATTGTGATCCTTGATGTGTCTCCTACACTTCTCCAAAAAACAAAACAAAACAAAAAACCTTATGATATGATTTAAAGGATTCTTATTTTTAAAATAAAGTCACTTCTTTACCAATGCAACTATGATTATAATAGTTATTCTCCCCTTAAAAAGAAGAAAACTGCCGTAATTTAAAATCCCTTTTGTGAATTAACATTTTCACACATGCCTCAAATCAAAATTTGCCTGTGATCACAGATGAAGGTGCTTACCTAAGAAACCAACTGAAACTAAAGACTACGATGCAGGAAACACACCAACTTCTTAGTTTACAACAAACATGCAAAAAAAGTCATTACATTTTTTTTTCTGCATTTTAATTTTTTGAAAAAGAAAGAATTCCACTTTTTTCATTGTTTTTATCTGTAGATATGAATTAGAGGAAAGTTTTTCTTTTTGGTTTTACACCATCCATTGCCTTCTACTGACTTAAGGTTCCAGGATTCAAGGCTGAAAGGGATCATTCTAAATCAACTCCATCCCTTTACAGGTGAGAAAAATTAGGGCCAGGAGGAGGGATTGATTTTCCCAAGATCCCACAGCAAAGGAGTGAGTCCAGAGGAGAATGAAGATCTTATTGACTTCAAATCCAGCATCCTTTCCCACTATAACATGCTACACCTTTTTCTTACATTTAATTCTTATTTTATTTTTTCTCAATTTCATACAAACAAAAAATTTTAATATTCCTTTTCTTAAAATAATTTTGAATTGCATATTTTTCCTCTCCTCTCTCCCTCCCCTCTCTCTTCCTTGAGAAGAAATTTGATATAGATTATACAATCATGCAAAACCCTTCCATATTAGCCAAGTTGCAAAAGAAGACACAGACTCAAAAAACCAATAATGATAAAAGAAAAGGAAAAAAAAAGTATACTTCAATCTACATTCAGGCTCCATCAGTTTTTTCTCTGGAGACAGATAGCTTTATTCATCATGCGTCCTTTGGAATTGTCTTGGATCATTGTATTGCTGAGAATAACTAAGTCATTCACAGTTGATGATTGTACAATATTGCTGTTACTGTATATAATGTTCTTCTGTTTTGCTTATTTCATTTTGCATCAGTTCATATAAGTCTTCCCAGGTTGAAAACATCCTTCTCATCATTTCTTATAGCACAATAATATTCCATCACAATTACATACCACAACTTGTTCAGTCATTCCCCAATTGATGAGCATCCCCTCAATTTCCAATTCTTTGCCACTACAAAAAGAGCTGCTATACAAATTGTCTACATACAGTCTTTTTCCTTCTCCCTTGATCTCTTTGGTGTACCAACCCAATAGTGGTATTGCTGGGTCAAAGGGTGTGTATAGTTTGATTGTCCTTTGGGCATAGTTCCTAATTACTTTCAGAATGATTGCATCAGTTCACAACTGCACCAACAGTACATTTCCCTATTTTTCCATATCCCCTTCAACATTTTTTATTTTCCTATTCTGTCATGTTAGTCAACATGACATGTGTGAGGTGGTACCTCAGAGTGGTTTTAATCTGTGCTTCTCTGATCAATAGTGATTTAGAGCATCTTTTCATATAACTATAGATAGTTTTGATTTCTTCTTTTGAAAACTGCTTATTAATATCCTTTGATAGCTTATCAATTGGGGAATGACTTGTAGACTTATAAATTTTACTCAGTTCTCTACATATTTAAGAAATGAATCCTTTATCAGAGAAACTTGCTGTAAGAAAAATTTTCCCAGTTTCCTGCTTTCCCTCTTCTTGGCTGGATTGGTTTTGTTTGTGCAAAACCGTTTTAATTTGATGTAATCAAAATTATCCATTTTATATCCTATAATATTCTCTATCTCTTGTTTGGTCATAAATTCTTCCCTTATCCATAAATCTGACAGGTTTTTAAATATTCCATGCTCACCTAATTTGCTTATAATATCACCCTAAATCATGCACCCATTTTGACCTTATCTCAGAATACCATGCGAGATGTTGGTATATACCTTGTTTCTGCCAAACTGCTTTGCAATTTTCCCAATAATTCTTGTCAAATAATGATTCCTTGTCCCAAAATTTTGGATCTTTGGGTTTATCAAACACTATATTACTATAGTAATTTACCCTGTGTGTTGTACCTAATTAATTTCACTGATCCATCACTCTATTTCTTAGTCAGTACCAGATTGTTGTAATGATCACTACTTCGTAATACAGTTTGAGATCTGGTACTGCTAAGCCACCTTCCTTCACATTTTTTTCATGCTATACCTTTGATCATCCATTGGCATTTGTGAAAAGACCTTGTTATTCTTGCTCTGTGTTTTTATCCATTGGGAAAGCAACTTAGGAGTCAGGGATTCAAATCCAACCTCAGATACTTTACTGGCTGTGTGACCTCAGGCAGGTTGCTTAACCTCTCTGAACCTCAGTATCCTCATCTGTGAAATAGGGATGATGACAGCACCTACCTCACAGGGTTTTCGTAAGGAACAAACAAGATAATATACTTAAGGTGTTTTTCAGACCATAAAGAGCTATATAAATTTGAGCTATTATTACACAAGTCAATTTTAAGACCTTCATTTCTTTGTTGCCTTGAGAACTGCTACTAGGAACATCACTTTTTGTAGGGGGAGGAAAAAACTAATGGAGAGAAAGGGGGATGACAGTGGTTACAGGGAAGTAAAGCTGACATATGAACTCAGCAGCAAGTGACAAAGGTGACCTGGCAGTCAAGGTTTGTGTAGAATAGATGTAAAGAGAAATAGAAGGAAGAGGATGAAATTTCAGTGACTAACACAAATAAAAATAAACACTATAAAAGGCATTTCTCTTTTACAGTTCCCTTGGCAAATGAATCTGAATTTTTAACTAGAACTAATGGCTTTTGGGCCATTGTGGGTTAGGGTGCTGCCTACCTCAAAGTACATTATGGGTTTCTCCACACTGAGAAATTATCCTTTCTAAGTCAAAAACAAAAAATGCTTTTTAGAGGCACATGCTTGCTTTATCTCAATATGAATAGAGTGTTGAAATTAATGGATTAATGTTTCAAAGTGGACCTGGTAGTGACAAATAAATCAGAAAAAGGTGCTAGAAAATGTTTCTTAAAATTTCACCTATTGAATCATTTTGAGTATTTAGAGTTTGATCCTTGAATTTACTAGGGATTCAAGTGGCATACCTGTTGTTGTTTACAGAAAGGAATAAGAACTCAGTCACAGTGACCAGAGTAATTTTATGGCAACTGGAGAAACTGAAAGGTGGGAACAATTTAGTGCTTCCAGAGTAAAACAAGCACTACCACTGAGAAAATAAATATATCATGGCTCCCATCCCTAGTCTCCCTATTCAGTAAAGCTGAATAGACCTTAATATTCTTCTAGCTTCCATGGGTTTAAGGTGAGCTGACCCAAGACCAATCTGTCCAGTAGCCAAAGTTTATGTTTTATTCCTTTCTACCTTACCTTTCTAGGACTCTTCTCATTTCTGGTGTACCCCTCTTTCCTAGGCAGTAGAATATAAGCTCCCTGATGGCAGAAACTATATTTCTCTTTGTGTTTTTATCACCATCTTGCAGCACAGAAGCTGAAAAATAGTAGTTGGTTATTAAATTGAATTGTTTCATGTGCCAAGGCATTTGTGTTTTTACAAATGAATATTTATTTCAAAGATATAGCAAGAATAATCATACAAACATTTTCCCCAATACATTAGGGTTCTACTTTCTTCTATACCATTTCAGGTTAAACTAAGTTCGGTTTCTACAATAACATTGGTCCTACAAAGTTTACATCCCAAAGTGGCACCAATGCTGCTTTTCTCAGTGGCCATTGCATTAGGATGCCAAAAGTCCATCTACGCTCCTCAGGGCATAGATGCTAAGCTGGCTATGAGCCCAGACTCTGGAATGCCAGGATACCAAGAAGCACTCTGGACCATGTGCTCAGTCAACCAGAGCCAGTTACATAATGTCCATACAATATGTCCAAGGCACTTCCATTTCATGTCATCACAACTCTCCTAGAAGCAGGAATCAGGATCCTCACTATCTCCACATGCAGAGATGCCATTCAAAGTACTTTGCACGTATACCTGACCTCTATTACAATAAGGCTTTGACTAAGAAAGATTAGCTGGCTCACAAGAGCCAGCAAAGGGAATTGGCAAATAGTAAGATGACCACATTCCAAACATGGGGGCATCACAAGGAGAAAGTAGCCCACCTGTATAGCCAACCTTGCTTAACATCACTTGCTTGTTGAACTCATATAAGAATTTGAGCCACCATGAAAGCTACAGTTAAGGGAGAGTGGTGGGATAAGGCGAAAAAGACATTTGGGGAAAATGGAGCTTTTCCACATAGATAGCTACATAAAATCCTTTTAATTATAATAAACCACATTTGCATAGCCATTTAAGATTTATAACCCATTTTCCCCCCAATGATCCTGTGAGGCAGATAGTTCAGTTAAGTGAAGCTAGCTAATTTCAAAGAAGATGCTCAGATTTAGGTCTCTGGACTCCAATTTGAGCACTCTTTCTATTGCATTAGCCTCATTCTCCTACGGGCTCTGTGGGTACAAGAAGGGGTATGCTTGAGCCAGCCCAGTGTAAGTATATACACTTCAGAAATTAGCAAAAACTATAAACCAGAGCTTGATTTTTTTTGTTTTGTTAATAGTCTAGACTTAAGAAAGCAATAGAGAAAATGTTAATAATTAAGATTAAATTTAAGAGTGTGTCATGCCTAATGTTTTTTCTAAAGACCTGCTATTAAACATTTACCAGAGCATCCCCAGATATAACCCTCTTAAAAGAGTTAATCTAGGTCTTACATTGCTCTTGGGCTCAATCAACACAACACAAAGTAGAGTAGAAGGCTGAATCTGATCTATATAGACAATCATTCCAAAAAAAAGCAAGAAAAATAAAACTGTACTATAGTTATCTTCTTTGAATTTTATTGTTATCACTGTATCTTTAATATTCTAATTCACAACTTTGGCTTTAAATGGGAAACAGTATGGCATAATGGATAGAGAGCTGTACCTGGAGTCAAGAAGACCTGAGCTAAACTCTCAACTCAGACATTAAATAGCTGTAGGACTGGGCAAGGCAGTTAACCTCTCTGAGTTTCAATTTTTTGCCTGTAAAATGGAGATAATAATAATAGTACTTACCTCACAGATTGTTGTGATACTCCAACAAGATAATGCATGCAACATACTTTATATACCTTAAAGCCCTGCATATGTTATGTATACAATAATACATAACAATAATTGTAACTTATTATTATTATTATTATTCTAAATGATGAAGGCTTAACCAAAATAAATAGCATTGTACTGTGAGACAGACAAAAAAAAAAAACACTTTCATCCTTGTTCATCTACTCAGAGTGTCCTGGAATAACTCAAAGCCTAAATATACTTCTAGTGAAATGTATATACTTATGTAAGAGGCACCCTCTTGTTGTAGTAACACACCAGTTTACAGCTGAAAACTAGTCAATTAAGTATAAAAATGGCAGGAAGTGAACTTCCATTTTCCATTGGCCTTCTTTGTTCATCTTTTCCACTAACTAGAAAATTCTCCATTTACAGTCTGCACCATTATGATAGGAATTATGCCCATTGCAATGGCCTTCCTCTATGTCTGTTGACATGATGTCATGGTGGATAGCAATGAAACTTACCAGCTGTCCATCAGTTATCCCTCCCCACATGATGACCCATTTTTCTTTTCCAATCACACAATTCTGTGAAGACAGTCCTTACATCACTTTTTCCATGAAATTCTTTGGTAATAATGTTGTAAGTGACTAATGCCTACCCGGTCCCTCTCCAGCACCCTTTAGGTGACATGAAACTTTAATTCTACAGAGACTATAGCATGACTTGTAGAAATACAGAATTACTATAAGAATGCTGATGTTTTCAAAATTGGCCTTTCCTAGAGGTCATTTGAGGCAATGAACAATTTCCCCAAATCAATTCTGGCTGTTTTCCTCTTTCTATTGAACAATCAGAAAGCATTTATTAATCAACTACTATGTGCAGGAACTGGGTTAGGTGCAAAGGACACAAATGCAAAGTTCCTGTCCTCAAAGAGCATATGTTTCACAAAAGGTATATAACTTATTCAAAGAAAACTTTCTCTACTAATGTAGATTGACATTTTTTCTGTCTTTGAGAGTTGCCTGGGGGCAGTGGTAGATTAAACAACTAGCCCAGGGTCATACATCCAGTATGTATTGGAGGTAAGACTTGAATCCAGATCTTCCAGACTGTCCACTGCAGTCTACGGCTCACTGTTCACTAAACACAAACACACATACACACACACACTCACACATACACTGATGAAAAGATGCATTCATTGCTAAAGGAAAGTCTTCTTGAAGGAGGTGGCATTTGAGTTGAACTTTAAATATATTTAAGGGTTCCAAGAACTGGAGGTTAGAAGGCATTGCAGGTGAGAAGGAATTGAGGTGGGAGATGGAATGTCAAGTCCAGGGAAGAGCAGGTAGAACAGTTTGGACAGAGCACAGGGTATATGAGAAGGAAGTAATATGCTATCATTGGAGAAAGATGGACTGCCACAATGGAAGAGGAAAGGGGAGTTAGACAAGGACCTGGGAGGTATAGTGTTGGCTTGGATAGGTATACAGAGTGGCACCTAAAGAAATCAATTTTTGTTTACCCTGTCCTCCACTCAGAATTTGTGAAGATTCCTCTCTCACCTCCCAGGATAAGCTCATCACTTCTAAACTTACCACCATACTGCCAACTCAAGCCTTGATGGACACCACCTCCCTCAGCCTTTTCTCCCCTCTGATTGGAGGGCTGGAGGTCAGCATATCAAACTCCTCCCAATGCCTTCCTTTAGAGAGGGCAGAAATTGGACTCTCAGCTCACACTATTTTTGCTACTCTGCCTGGTTTCAAATCCATGGGACAAGATATCCCCATGCCCAGTACTGTCTAGTGTCCCATTCCTCTCCACCATCCCCACCTCCACCCCTGATTTCTATTCTGGAAAGAAAGTTCAGTAAAAACCCAAATCCTCTATCTTTGAGACCAGACTCTCCCACACCTGAACTGGATCTATATGAACCCAGAACCAGAGCTACTTGGGAGAAGTAAAGCCCCCTGGGATTGAGGTAACATTGATCTTTCTTTTCACTGCCACTGACTGTTTTGTGATATAAATCTGCTTAAAATGTCCCATGACTTTCCTCATTAAACTTTTAACAATGAATTTGTATTTTGAGCTACTATTTCCCTTGGCTGTCATATCACTCTATTTGGTAAGGACACCAAATATTTGTTGACTAAAGGGAATTTATAGGCTCTTTTCTCTAGGCTCTTCTTGTTACCCTGATTACTTTAAGACAGTTAAGCATCCTTAGGAAGTTGTGACAGTCTTAGTCACTATCTCTTCTTTCATTCATTTCCTGTCACCAACAACAGTTTGCTTAAATAGGTTAAATCAGAATTCCTCAATTGTATGTCAGATCTTATTTTTTATTCTTTCTTCTATTTTGCTACATAATAAGTTTCTGGTCATAAGATCACAGAATCCTAGATCCAGGACAGACTTCAGAGGCCAAACCCCCTATTTTATGGATAAAGAAGCCAAGGCCCAGGCAGTTTAGGTGCTTTGCCCAAAGTCACACAGGCAACAAGCATCAGAAGGTGGGGTCTAAATCCAGGTCCTCTGACTCCAAAGTCATTACTCTTTCTACTATGCCACACAAATATTATGATACACAAATGGCTTATTTGAAATGATTCCCATATCATTAAACAGTCATTTTCTCTCTGTTATTATAGAATCAATTTCAATTCTGTGATTTGATGTGTTGCATGTCTCCAACTCTCTTCTCAAAGGAAGAGTCCATCTTATGTAGGTGAATAGGTGTGATTTTTCTCTATAGTCTACTAGCCTTTTTTTTCATTTCTTCCTGCTGAGTCATATCTTTCAACCTATTTTTCACCATCCTCCCCTATATCCACTATTACATTGAAGTCATTAAGTATCAAAGTATACATTGATTTCAGAAGTTTATTGAGTTGCTTGTGGAATCTCTCTTCCACCTTATCTTTTGCAACAGATGTTGACACATAAGCTAGAATTATTTTCAAGGTACTCCTTTTGCAATTATTAATTATTAAGCAACAAAATACAAAACTTCCTAGTATCCTATGAAATGGTTTTTCTTGCTGCTTTTAGAAAGGCAGTAAAATCAACTTCTTCTTGTCTATCTCCAAGAATAACCTGTGAGACATCCTTCTGTTTAGATGAAACCTAATTTTGTCTTCTGATTTCCTTTGGAGGAGGGGGAAAGAAGAGAACAAGCATTTATTTGTTTTGTTTTGTTTTTTGTTTTTTAGGCAATTGTGGTTAAGTGACTTGCCCAGGGTCACACAGCAAGAACAAGCATTTATTAAGCACCTACTATTTGCCAGGAGTTTTGCTAAATGTTTTACAAATGTTTTATTATTTGATCTTCACAACAATCCTGTGAGGTAAGGGATATTATTATTCTCATCTTACAGTTGAGAAAACTGAGGTAGGCAAAGGATAAGTGACTTACTCAGGGTCACACAGCTATTTTGTATCTGAGGCAAGATTCAAACTTGGGTCTTCCTGACTCCTAGCCCAGCATTCTTTCCACTGGGCTACCTAGCTGTCCCATAACAAGGAAAATGTTAGGATTCAATTCGTCTGGGAGGAAATACACTTGTAACTCACTGGACAATTATCCCACAGTCAGAGACTTAATTAGTGAAGTTAGATTGTCTGAAACCTGTGATCACTAACATCGTCTTCCTTTTCATCCAGCCCTCTGCTATTGTCCCTGCAGAAGTGGGAGGGGACTACCCAGGACAGAGGGCTAGAAATTTTCATTTATTAGATCACCATGGCCAAAGAACTCATCTCCAAGTGGCTCTCCCATCCTTTAGCATTACATTATTTAGTCTCAGATTACTTGATCTTCCTCCAACTACCCCTTCCTATGCTTGTCCAGTAATATACTCTGCTCACTTCTTTTACCTAAACATTTCCACTACCCTGAATTTTTTCCTGAAACGTAAAGAGGCCAAGGGTTAGCTAAAGATAAACACAAATCTAAATTAGTGCAGAGAGCCAAACCTCTGTTAAAATTTTAGGAATTTTCCCAATTGGGAGGGAGAAGTCTGAGCGATTATGATTGTACTCTAAAGTAGCAGAGAGGCCTTGTGGACCCGACAGGCCATTTATATTGCACCTAGGCTAAAAAACTGAGCTAATTGTTGTAAGAAGATGTGACTGATTAAATCTCCAGAGATAAATGAGGTGGGAGAGAGTGGTAACAAGTGCCACTTGGCCAACTGTACCCTTCAAAGGGACACCCATACTGTTAGATAAGTTCTATCAGGTGTCTCCAAATGCATGTTGAAATCAGTGTAATATGCATTCTTCATCAACTTAGTCTTTTCTTAGTGGATGTACAGGTCAAACCGCTTTGAGTGAGTAAAGACCTTTCTGGAGGCTCTGCAGTGTTTTGGATGTTGACTCAATTAGCACAATGTTATCACCAAATAGCAGGCTCTGGTGGGCTTCACCACACACGTGGAATAATTCCTCAACGTGGACTCCTGCACTGAATCTCCTACATCACATTGGTATATACCTTTGGTGAGCCGCATCTGGTGTTTATTATCAAAAGGTTGTTAGGGTTATTTCTGTTTTGATGTCTTCCAAAGAATACTGAATCATATTAATTTTAGATAGAAGACATCTTTTTCTAAAAGCTTATAAGGAGACATTTTGTTCTATAAAATCCAATGCTTTTTCTTTTTTTTTTTACACCCCCACCACCATTCCCCTTACTTTAATGACAGACATGGATTTTCAAAGCAGCTATTTACCTGGCTATCCCTTTTTCCTAGTTTTGTGGGATGCCATAAATCCCAGATCTTCTGAAGGTGGAGGACCACAAGATTTTCCGATGCTTTTTCATAATGAACAAATAATAAACACAACTGGATCTTATATTCTCTACACAGAAGTGTCAAACATGTGGCCAGCAATCAATCAAGCAATAAACATTTATTAAGTGCCTACTATGTGCCAGGGGCTATGATAAGCTCTGGAACACTCCTGAGTGCAGCCTGAACCAGATGAAAATGTAATTGGGAAATATTTAACAAAATAAATAAAATATAATAGAACATAATGTTAACATGTAGTTTTCTTTCTTTTTTTTGCTTAGGCAATCAGGTTTAAGTGACTTGCCAGGATCACACAACTAGTAAGTATCAAGTGTCTGAGGTCAGATTTGAACTCACATTCTCCTGACTCCAAGCCTGGAGCTCAATCTACTGTGCCATCTAGCTGCCCCAACATGTAGTTTTCTAAGCTGATATGCAACCCACAGGTATCCTTATGAACAGTTTAGTGGCCCCCATTTATATTTGAGTTTGATACCATTACTCTACATTATTTAGTTTATTGTGAGATAGTAAAGAAGCATTCCATTGTTGAATATTGCTTATGGAAGCCTATTAATACCCTCATCAAGGATGTCCCCAATTCATGTCTAGATGTTATGCACAAAGATTCTGTATAGATGGGGCAGTAGTCATATAGGTTGGTAGTCATTGATGTTCTCTGAGTTATCTTTGATCAGTATTAATAAGACTTAAGTTTTTTACACCTTTGCCTTCTACCTTGTATATCAGCCCCCAAATGTCCTCATAATTCTATCACCTCCAACAAAGATCTACTTTGTATATACTTGGTCCAATCTGGCCGCTTTTCTAGTCTTTGTTCTCTTTAATGCGATTTCTAATTCCTCAGGAACTGTGAGATTAAAATCCAAGGATAGTGGCTCCACTATCCTTAAAGGAGAAAATGATTTGTCAAAATGGTTTTTGCAAATCTTCTCCATCTTTCTTCTATTTGAGTGATTCTAATGATCCCAATCCTAGACATGACTTTGCTTAATTGATTTTCTTGCCACAGTTTCTTTAAAATGGGTTTAGCTTCTTCTCTTCTCTCTATTTTTTGAGATGTTGCTCAAAACTATTCATCACCTTTCTTCTTAAGATTTTGCAAATGAGTTTACATCCTAACCTGGTCTTGGCTTTAGCAGCCATGTCTCTCTATTTTACAAGTTAGACGTTTGCTTGTTAAATCACTTTCCGGGCTCTTTTGGTCTCTTTGTTGTGGCACTTCATTCCCATTGATTAAACTTCTGGATGAGATTATTCTAGTTGATGTTGATGTCATTTCTATCATACATTTCCCATTTTTATTTACAATTATTTGTTTAAATAATTCAGGGTTTAATATTTTAATTATACTTTCCATCTTTTCTCATTTCTATTCTTTCTTCTTTGAAAAAAAATAATTTCTGATCTCAGCTCTAATTAGTTGATGGTCTGACTAAACACAGCCAGCTGACTCAGGGATAACTCCCACATCAATCACAAGTCCTTTCCTGTCTGTTAAAACAAAATCTGTTTAATTTTTTATGGTGTTATTTGATGCTCACTGTTTCCAGCACTTACCAATTATCTTTCTAAATGAAATGTCCACAATGTAGAGGTGTGAGGTTTCTGTGTAATCCATCACCCTTTGACCCTTTATGTTTCCTGAGCTGTACTTTCCCATGTAGTTCTCCTCATCCTAATATTTTCCCACCTTTACAGGTATCAGGATGTATAGGTTTGTTTTGGAAGGGCTTAGCAATTTCTTCATAGAATTTTTTCTAACACTTCATTCACAGCAATCGATGTTGGCTCATAAGTTCCAATTATTTTCATGCTGGTCTTTTTGCAAATACTTCTTAGTAATGTGAAATGTGAAGACCAACTACCCCATGAAATAATGATTCTTGCAACTTCTGAATGTACAATAAAAACACTCTGCCAACTCCTTTCTTTGCCTCTCGAAGGGGTACCTGTGAACCATCTTTCCACATACCTGCAATTTCTTCCTTTCTTCAGGTTTCACTAATAGCAACAATGTCAAGGTTGATATGGTTCAACTTCTCAAATAACATATTTATTTGCTTATTACAGGATCTCACATTTAGGATACCAGGAGCCAGAATGATAGTATACTAGGAGTCAAAATGAAGCTTATTGATGGTCTAAAAAAACCATGTAATTCTTAGTACCCTCTACCCCATTTCTCACCACTCTTCCGTCATCCCTGTAGGAATAAAAAGAGCCACAGAACACTGAGGGTCATTTATTTTTAATTTTCATTTGTTACATGGACTGCTATGGCCAAAAAGTTTCATCACCCGGTGGAGAGTGATGTGCCTCTCCATAACTAGTTATGGTTGGTTCTCAAAAAATAGACTTGGGTTACTAGGGCCATCCTAAAAGCCTTTCCAGACTGACAAAGGTCCTGATTAGGGTTCAGTTTTCCTCAGAGAGCTTTGCGTTGATATTTTTCCATCAAGAGACAGGAAGCAGCAATGACCTGCTTCCCTCCTATGGAAATTCTACCTAGTGACTGACCTAGCATCGTAGGATTTTTCTAGGCCTATTTTATAGACTTTACCTCCACCTAGATCCCATTCTATGTGTCCCAACTTTTATGCCTCCAAATTTTCATCTCCTTAAAACATTGTGTATGTATCAGATTCAACATTTTACCTTCTAAAGCCCAGCAAATTTTAGCCATGATTAAAGACACAATGCCACCTCAAGCTTGTATTGCTGTAACTTATAGTGACAAAAAGAAAAGGCATAGCCTTAGGCCCTGGGTTTATATTTCAAATGAGTTTTCCCAATAGAATAAAATATATTTCCACAGGTTTTTGATAAATAGTTTGAAGTAAATTGAACAAATTAACTGGCTATTATGACAGTGTAAGAGGTTTGTTTTGTTTTATTAATTTTATGCTCCTAGTCCTCCCTCTTCTCTGTCCATTCTGCCTTAGGCCATATTCAATGAAGTTCCATTTCTCCTAAATTTCTAATCTGCAGCTAGCTGGTGTTCAGTGACCAAAAAAATCACTTAATCTCCCCTGATTTTCTTTAAGATTGTAGAAAACATTTGGTTGCATGAGATGAAATTGTCTATAAACAAGACAATATGGTACCAGTCAGAATAAGATGTACTTTACAGCTGCACATTTGGATTTCTCCTCCTGAGTACAAAGTGTTCAAAATTGTCCTCTTGCCCCTCAGGAAGCCAGGACAGGGATATGAAAGATAATTTAAGCACATATGCAAAAACTGTCTAGATGAGGTGGGCTTCTATTTAGCTACCTACATAAAGGAAAGCACTAAGGGATTAACACTATGTGAGCACACAATAAAAAATAACCACACACTTGCCCTCCTGGGAGGAAAGATTTATACACAATGAAACTAATAGTATGGAACAACTGGAGAGTCAGAAAGCCAGAGAGATGTGTAATATATAGCAGACAAGACTGTAGCCCTTAATTATGGCTAAAAGTTAAGAGGTTACCTAAAGAAAAATGGAAAATCTGTACACTTATACATAATAATACATAAAGCATTTATAGCGTTCCCCTGCTGTTGTTAGCTGACCATGTGTTCTGGCTCAGTGGTACCTGTGGCATTTGTGACTCAGTGCTAATCTGTGCTTTGGGGATAAAGAAGCAATCTCCTTATAGCCCACTGAGAAGAAAGAGCCAATGAGTCAGTGGACCTTTAAAAGAGAAGACCCCACCCTCAATTGCCTGTCTTTGTTTTCATTTGGGAAGCATGGCAGGAACCTTTAAGCCTCTTCCCATGAGAGGTGATAGGAAAGGCAGTGCATCCCTTCCCCCCAACCCCAGACAACAGGAAACCCAGAGTACGTGACAGCTGAAGCATATGTCATATCTAGAAGAGCCTGAGACTAGATCTCAAAGCCCTATCTGCCTCTTCTGTTTTGTGCTTCTTTCCTGAGTATAGGTGGACCAAACAATGACCTCAAAATGTATGTGACCTAGTGAGTTTGAGGATTCTGAGGGTTCCGGGTTTCTTGGTTGGAATTTAACAGTAGCAGGAGAAATTTCTGCATCAGAGAAGATAACCATTAACAGAGGAGGAGGCGAAACTGTGGCCTCACTGACCAGAATCAATTCATCAGTAACCAATCAATCAACAAGCACTTTAAACACTGATTTTGTGCCAGAGATTGTATTAAGCAATGGGGATACAAATGAAAAACCAAAGCAGCCTCATGCCTTCAAGGGGCTTACATTCCAGTGGATGAGAAAACATATATATACATAAATCCGCAATATGGATGGACGTATGCTGTGGATGGAAAGTAGAATTAAAGGGAAAGGAACAAGGGTACAGTTGGTAGGGGAGGGACTAGAAGAGACCTCTTGTGGAAGAAGACATTTGAACTAAAAAGAAACCAGGCATTCTAAGAGACAAAGATTAAGAGGAGGGGCATTCTAGGCATAAGGGATAGCCAGTTCATAGGCATAGGAATAGGTAATGGATCACCATGTGTTAGTAACTATAAATAGATTAGAGTGCCTGAATAGATAGGAAAAGACCAGTTTGTGAAGAGCCTTAAAGGTTAAATGGAAGAGTTTATATTTGATGCTGGAAGTAGTAGGGAGCCATTGGAGTTTATTGAGTGGGAAAATAACATGGTCAGACCTGTTCCTCAATAAAGTCACTTGAGAGGATGGTACTAGTCTGAAGTCAAATGTAACAATGCTTATTTGATAAGGATATGTTTTGATAAGATTTAAGTCTCACCCTCTTGGGATAAAGTAACAGTAGTAGGAAAGTAAATTATTAAATCCTGCTTTAAGTCCTTCTGTCGATGCATGTGAGTACTTTGTGTTTAGCATATCTTTTATGTATAGGAAATATCTACCAGCTGCCTACTTGATTTGTATTGTACATTGAAATGCCTTTTGACTCCCCCACCCCTCTTTAGAGAGAGTCGATATGGGCCAAAGCCTAAGCTTTAAATAATATTCCCCTGTGACCCCAGGGCTGGGGTGTGATGAGCTAGAGAGTAAGAGAAAAGAAGCCTCTCTCATTAGAGAACAGGTTTCCTCCATCAATATACAACCCAATCCCTGAGATTGTGAGACCAATGCGAGCGGCCCCTTAGCAGAGAGGAAGAAGGTACAATGTCCCATTTCTGTTGGCCCAGCTGTATTTTCATGCCCCCAGCACGTTGTGTGGATTCTCTGTGGATACTCAACTTTCAGGAGGACATAGATACACAGGGCAGGTATGGATCAGTTGGGATCAGCATAATTGGAGGAAAACTCTTAATTGATGACATCACAGAACCACTTGAGTGTATATACATATGGACATCTATATATGATGATATATAATATTTTTATATTTTTGATAACTTAAGAGAGTAGTTTATAGACCACACATTCCTTTCCATTTACAGAGAGGTATTTGATATTTCTAAAGCACAGATCTGACGATGTTGTGAAGTATCTTCAGAAGATATTTTGGTATAATAACAACAACAATAATAATAGATAGTATTTATATGGTGCTTCAAGGTTTGGAAAGCATTGCTATCTCATTGGAGCTTCACAACAACCCTGGGAGGTAATGCTCATTTTATAAAGGTTGAGGAGAGGTTAAATGAGTTGTCCAGGGTCCTAGAGCCAATAACTGATGCATGATTTGAATACAGGTCTTTCTAATCCCAGGTGTAATGTTATTTCCTTTATGCCACCTATCTGCCCATATGCCTCTGGAATAACATCCAAATATTTCTGTTTTTCATTTAAAACCTTTCACCATCAGGTGCCATCGGAAATCTTAACAGGTTGGTTACATGTGACTTGACCTTACCCACTTTACGTTCCAGCCAAACTGATCCACTTGATTTTTCCCATTTGGATCATCCCTTCTCCTATTTCTGTGGCCTTGTGCATGTCCTTCCTCCATATGTAGCATGCACTCTCTGAATTTCACCCGTGTTTTGTATCTATTTTGTATTTTATTTATTAGGATATATGTTGTATTCCTCTTCCCCCAATAGAAGGCAAGCTTCCTAAGGCCAGGGAGTGTTTCATTCATATCTTTGCATCCCCAGATGCAAACACTTCCTGGCACTGTTTTCCTTGGTGATCACCTCAGCTTCCATGGATTCAATTTTTATCTAGAAGTAGGATTCTCAGATCTGTTTATCCAATTCTAACCTCTTTCTTGACTTTCAGTCTTATCTACCAAACTGTCTACTGGGTATCTTGAACTGTATGTCCTATAGACACCTTAAACTCAATATGTCCAAAACTGAACTCATTATCTTGACCCCACTACCACCAAATGTTCTCTTTCCAAGATTCCCTGATGGTGATGATGGCATCAACATCCTCCCAGGCAGCCAGAATCACAATCTAAGTGTCATCCTTGATTTCTCATGTTTTCTCAATTCCACTCACCCATCCAAATATCCAATCTGCTACCACTTCCTATTGTTTCTACTTTCACAGCATCTCATCTGACATTGCCACCACCCTGGTATAGGCACTCATCACATCTGACCTAGATTATTGAAGTAACCTTCTGGTTGGTCTCACTATCTCAAGTTTTTCCCCACTCTAGTCTTTTCTCCATTAAATTGCTAAAGTGGTCATCCTAATGCACAAGCCTATGTCATTTTCCCAATTAAAAAAAATCCAGTGGCTTTCTATTACATCCATAATTACATATAAAATCCTCTGCACAACTTTTAAAGTTCTTCACAAAATTGGCGCTTTTGACCTCTCCAGTCTTATGTGTTACTCTCTGGCCACATACTCTAAAATTCAGTGACACTAGTTTCCTTGCTGGTCCTCATGCTCATCATTCTAATTTCTGTCTCATGCATTTTCATTGACTGTTCCCCATGCCTGAAATGCTTTCCCTCCTCATCTCCTCCTGGCTTCATTGGCTCCTTCAAGTCTCAGCTAAAACCTCACCTTCTGCAAGATACCTTTTTTGTCCTTTTCCATGCCTTCCCTATGATATTACCTCCAATTTACCCTATATATATTTTGTATGTACATAGTTGTTGGCATGTTGTCTCCCCCATTAAAATGGAAGCTCCTTGAGGGCAGGGACTGTATTTACCTTTCTTTTTATTCCCAATGCTTAGCACGGTGCCTAGTAAATTACAGCTGCTTAAATAACACTTGTTGACTTGACTTAGGGGGAAATGGGTGTCTGGACCTATTATTTCATTGATGTGAGGAACTTCCAATGAGTCAGATCCCTTCACCAGTGCAGATCATCAGGCTATGATGTAATTTATGGTCTTAGAGAGTTGCCTGCGGCACTGAGATGTTAAGTAACTTATCCAGGGTCATACAATCAGTAATTATTTGAAAGGGATTTAGAACCTACCTCTTCCTGACTTCTAGTCCACATCCCTGAAACCCTTTCAGGGGTCTGTGAAATGGAAATTATTTTCATAATTATACTAAAATATTTTAATTTCTAAAATAGCTAATGTCAATAGATTTAACCCATATGAAAGCTTTTTGAGGGATCCTAAGATTATAAAGTTTGAGAACCTTAGCATTGTACTCTTCTGCCTGGTACATAGTAGGTTTATAATAAATGCCGACTGAATTGAATTGAATTGAATTGTAGTAAGTTAACTAGTTGTTATGCTGTTAGAGTTCTTTGTATTATACACATAAATCTTTTTATTCCCTGTAGATCTTAGCTATGATTCCAGACAATATAGAAAACATAAAAACTGGTTTCTGGTTACAAAAACACAGATCACAAGTCATTCATGCCTGTCCATATCATCAATCTCTCACCCAAGCTTTCCCATAAGTTTTGTGCAGGAATAAATTCTTGCAGTCTTGTGGAAAGAGCCCACTGTATTAGGAACCAGGAAATCTTGGTTCTGTTCCTATCACAGCCAATATCTAGTGTATGACTTGAAGCAGGCCTCTGAGGCTAAGACTTCAAAAAAAAAATGACAGGGTTGGACAGAGTGATGTTATCAAGTCCTAACATTCTATAGCTTGTGATAAGAAATATTAGTGACTATGAATTAAGTTGGTTCTGGGCTATGAGGAAATACAAATTTAATATGCCTTTGTGTAAAGTGAGTGGAAACCCCAAATCTCTCTGATCTGTTAAGTATCTCGTGTTACAAAATTTCAAAATTATCTTCCCCAATGACAATATTTTAAAGTTTTATTTTAGGTGAGTATTGGGAAAAATTACTAATAGCTATAATAGTTAATATCTAATATTTATATGTTTTTTAAGGTTTGCAAAACACTTTGCCTATTAGCTTATTTGATGCTCATGACAAATCTAGGAGATAGGAACTGTTACTATCCTTGAAGAAAGAGCAGATGAGGAAACTAAGGGTGAGAGAGGACTTGCCCAGGATCACACAGTTTTGCAAGTGTCTGACTCAGAATTACAAAACACAATTTTTTAAATCATATAAAAATGCCCATAAAATCTTGAATTTTAATTAACAGAACATGTTAATTGCTATGAAATCCTTACCTTGGACACAAAACAACCTATAGAGACAAAAACCTGAATAGGCAAATTCTTCTTCTGCTCACAAAAATATAATTGACTCCTGTTAACTAAACAGATAAAATGACATGAAAAGTCCACCTCCATGGAAATTGGAAATTATTATTCAACTTCATTGTACTAACTAGGTGCCAAGGTCTCTGAAAGCCAGAGAATAAATGCAATGGTTGGTTGGTTAAGAAATGAAAACCAGGCCCAATCAATGACCCTAAATTAACCTAGGCTATGCCAGAATAGAATGAACTATTTCCCTCTCTTCCTCTTCAATCATTAATGGCATTCCATTCTAGCCGAACATGAGTTTTATGAAGCGAGCCCTAAGTAATCATTTTTCCATGTGCCCTACAGCCCAGGCCTCACATTTTCATGGAAAACAGGGAGAAAAGATCCAGTGACTTGACAACTTGGCAGGCCCATCAACAGAAATTCAAAATTATTCTTTACAGAGATGAATTATGCATTCTGTAATTTGAAATCAAATAAGCAATTTTCAAACCACACCCTCAGTCCTGTCTATTTAATTGTGTGTACTATTGATGTACGTAAAGAAGGTAATACAGAAATACCCCATCTAAACTACAGGGACTACAGGGAGATGATGATACAACTTTAAAGGGGGCATATGAAGAGAAAGTAAAAATTTGAGGCTCTAATGAATTAGCTAAATTTAAATTTATCTTTGAATTGTTTTATTATTGGTCTTGCACCTTTCATATGGATATAAATCCAACATACAAAAAAAAAAGCTGTTTTTTATATTCTCCTCAAGATGGTGATAAGGTCAGAGTCAGCAGTGGTTAAATTAATTTCACTATTCATTAATGCTTCCACAACAGGTCTGTGTGAACCATGAACCACAGCAGGGTCTTTAAGAAGCCAAGCATGTCTTCAACACATTGAAAGTATTAGTAATGGATGAAAGGAGCACTGGTTTCCAGTTATGTCTGGTTTTATTCATTTCTGTTTTCATTGATTGTAAAGAATAAATCCTGTGTTATTTGGTGGGAAACACTTCATTTATTTAGATCATTAAGCAAAAATACAATGCTTGACAGAAAGTATTTCCTTTTTTTCCCAGGGTCACCCTGGGAATTAAAATTCACTCAGTCCAATAACAATTCAAAATTTAATTTGACTAAAAGCAAATTGAATGAATAGCAGAAAAGGAAAAATAAGTTATTTTCATTATGACTTTATTAGGACCCTAAAGATTTTTGTTTGCTTGATTTGCAAACATAATGAAATCTAGTAACTCCCACACTATCACTCAAACTCTTTAATCTCACTTCATGGGAAAATTTCACCTGGTAAAGTCAGGTAGGAAAATTCTCATGATCTTCTTTACCCCTGTGACATTTACTTGTCTTCCCGAATGAAATCACTTGCCCCAACCTTGTGATATTAGTGAGAACTTTTCCACCTTTCTCCTCCCTGGAGAGGAAGTGGGAGGTAGTGGATAGAGTACTGGGCTTGGAATCAGAAAGACCTGGGTTTGAATCCTGCCTCAGACCCTCTTAGGCTATGTGACCCTCAACAAATCACAACTTCTCTAGGCTTTAGTTTTGTCATAAACGAAAGGTTTGGACTCAACAATCTTTAAGGTTTCATCCAGCTCTAAAATTATGATTCTGGGATCCCCTGGGAAATCACATGGGAAATTTTCCCTCACCTGCTCCTTTTGACATCAGTCAAATCAGAACCTCCCTCTGAGGGGATTATGCTTCTGCCATGAGGATTCATAAAAATCCCAAGAGCTGGACTATCCCCATTGCTCCTGCTTGGCTGTTGATGATTCTCCTGGAAATTAAAAATATCTCTACCCTTCTGGATTTGGCAAAGGTGACCTGCCTGGATTTTACAAATTTGATTTTCTTCGGGTGGGATTGTACAGAGTTGCTCTCTTTTCCCAGAAATATATAAAGCTCTCCATATAAATAGATACAGATGTATCTATGTAGACATCTCTCTCTCTCTGTATATATATATATATGTGTGTATATATACATATATATGTATATGTATACATATATATGTATATATACACACACACATACATATATGTATTTTTTTTTTATAAAATTGATCTTGAATCTGTGGGTCTCACAAATCTCTCCTCAGGGAGAATAAATAGAAGAAGGAAGGAAGGAAGGAAGGAAGGAAGGAAGGAAGGAAGGAAGGAAGGAGAGGACAGTGGGAAAGAGGAAAGGATATAGTCAATAAGTCCTACAGAGGAGAAAGAAAGCCCTGGCTGGCTGTTGGTGCCACTAGCTTTGGAAGCTTAATAGATTTCAAAGGATGAGAAGGAAAAAAAAAACCTACATCTTTATGTTAACTAACCTTTTATTTCCTTTGTAATCCTATGTATTTTATTTTATGAATTTGTAAAGGGCAACAGGGTGGCACAGTGGATAGAGTGCCAGGCTTGGAGTCAGAAAGGGCTTATTTTGGGTGACCGATATTTAAGGAGAAGGGTAATTGAAGAAAAATGTCACTTTGGGAACAATATTATGGGGAGAATGAAATCAGAAGACGTAGGAGATATTTTCCTGAAATTTTTTTATTCTAAAAAGTCTACTGTTTGATTACTTACAAATATTAAGAAAGGTGGTGAAAAGAGCAGTAGAATCAGAGAGTGAAACAAAAGAGAAAAGATTTTTCTGTATCTAACTTTCCATAAGACACTGATTTTTGTCATCTTTATATCTTTGGGACAGAATTGCTGGAGTCTTTGGTATGATTAACTCAAAAGATCCTTTCCAGACATCAGAGAAAGAACTGCAGTGACCTTTAGATCATTAGACTTAATTTCAGATGGCAGAGCTTTCAGAGGAAACATCCTTTCTCTCACTTTGTAGAGTGTGTGGTGTTTATGGTTGTAAGGCATATGCTATTGGCTGTCAGATTTCCTTATAACATAGGCCCTCATATCTTAGTAACTGTAACTTCTAGGTAAGTGATCCAAGATGTGTGTGTGTGTGTGTGTGTGTGTATGAGTGTGTGTGCCCGTGCATGTGTGCAAGCTTTTATGTGTGTGTGAGTATAAATTTTTTTTAAATGTTGAGGATGGGGGAAGAGACAGGAAAAATTGATTTTAAAACTTTTTGGATATATGCCACAATTAATGTTGGAGACAGCATTGTTAGAGGATGGGGTATAGACCCAATAATAAACTATAAAATCTGTGTCTAATGTTGTAAGGTATACAGGAGTCTGGGTTAGAGAAAGTCAATATTTTAAAATATTTAAAATTTTAAAATTCAATATTTAAAATATTTTAATTTTTTAATTTAAAATTCAGTATTTAAAAAAATTTAAATGTTGATTAGTGATGGGCATTTGTTATAGATTGGCAATTTTGGTCATCAGGTCACTGTTGAAAATGAAGGGGGAGAGTGGTATCAACACTGAAAATAAGGCAAATAGAAATAAAGCATGTAAGGAAATTGATCCTGGAAATGAAGAGAAGAGTATCAGTAGGATTCTCCCCTAAACCCTTAGAAATGAAGGGTGTTGGGTGGAGGGATTCAGGATGACAGTAAAAGGTTGAAAATAAAAGTGGTCATGGTATTAGTGTGGTAGAGCGTGTCATCAAATTATACCTGGAAATATAAGAACCAAGCATTTATTCCTATGAGTCCTTAGAAATGAAGGTAAGTCTCAGGCAATAGATACTTCCTCAACAATAGTTTCATTCTGCTATAACCTGTATTTCAAGCTAAGCCTGGGTCTTTTGTATGCTGCATATGTGTGACTCTGGATTGGTGGAGAGAATGCTGATCTAATATGTGCCATCTAAGGTGCAGAGTTAGTTGGGGCTTGAAGCCCAGGTAACACTGGTAAACAAGAGTGTTTGTGTGTGTGTGTGTGTGTGTGTGTGTTTGTGTGTGTG
This sequence comes from Vombatus ursinus, assembly GCF_900497805.2. Taxonomy (NCBI): domain Eukaryota; kingdom Metazoa; phylum Chordata; class Mammalia; order Diprotodontia; family Vombatidae; genus Vombatus; species Vombatus ursinus. Next base: position 11,778,392 of record NW_020954587.1, on the reverse strand, counting down.
TGTGTGAATGAGAGAGAGAGAGGGAGAGATGGAGGGGGAGGGAAGGAAGGAAAGAAGGTAGGAAGGAAGGAAGGAAGGAGGGAGGGAAGGAAGAAAGGGAGGAAGGAAGGGAGAAAGAGGAAGGAAAGAAGGAAGGAAGGAAGAAAATGAGATAGAGTCAGGGAGATGGAGAGACAGAGAAAGACAGAATGGAGAAGGGAAAGAGATAGACAGATGTGTGCTGTTATAGAGGGGAACAAGATGTTAGATAATACATACATAGCTTTTGATATAGAATTTTAGGGTCATTGAATTTTTGTTGTTTTTCAGTCATGTCTGACACCAAACCCATTTGAGATTTTCTTGGCAAAGATACTGGAGTGGTTTGCCATTTCCTTCTCCAGTTTATTTTACAGATGAGAAACTGAGACAAACAAGATTAAGTGACTTTCCCAGGTCACACAACTAGTAAGTATCTAAGGCCAGATTTGAACTCAGGAAGATGAGTCTTCCTGATTCCAGGCCAGGCACTCTATCCACACAACCACCTAGTTGCTCCAGGTCATTGAATAATATAATGAATTTAAGTTTGTCAATCTGGACATGCTGATATCCTTTCATTAGGCCTTGACAATGATTACCACGGCAATTTAACATCTCCTGGACAGGTCTGAAGGGGTATAGGCCTCAGTGATTTTGTATAGGGTCAGTTGATACAGGGGAATGGATGATACAGGTGACACAGAGGAACACAAACTTCTGTTCTCAGAAGAGCAAAAAGGACAGTGAGCTGGACTCTGACTGAATAATGCCAAGATTGTTGAGGATAAGCTCTTGAAGTTGATGGTGACTGAAATGTGGAATATGGGGTGGGGGTGGAGGTGGAAGTGGGATGCTGTTGAACATTTACAAAATTAAAGTTGGTCATTTTCAGCAAGGTGGTTGATACCAAATGGTGTTATCTTGTGGATTTTAATTACATTGGAACTAACCGATGATTTGCTTCAGTGTTCTTGCAAACTTTCAAAAGCAATTATTTTGATGCTCAGCCATTGGAAGAGCTGATTAATCCCACCCTGGTATTATAGGACTAATATCTTTGCCTCCCTCTACTACATAGATGAGGCCACCTCTCCTTCTTCCCTCCTGAGACAGGGATTAGTTTTCCTTAAAAGGCAACAAAACTTGCCCTGGGACTTGATTGACCACTGACTCCTTTAAAGAAGCTTCTGAGTTACTTAAAGGCATAAAAATCCCACCCACATGGAAGAGGAGTGCCTCTGAAAATGACATGAATCACCACAACAAGCCCTGCTGACCAGATAGATTTCTAGATGGTACTAAGGATTCATAGAAGCTAAGGGGTGCTGTATTCTTGTGTGTCTTTGCTGTGTTAGGGCAAAGTAAAACTCATTTTGTTAACTATTCATTGACTTGAGAGTGTCTCACACTGAAAATTAATAATCAGCTCTTGTGAGACAGTTCAAGCTGGCTTTAACACATCGAACATCCCTGGATGAGGCTCTTTCTAATGAAAATTTAGAAGTGATACTCAAGGTCCTATCCTACAATGAGTGTAAGTGGCAACAGTTCACCATGGAGGCATGGCATTTCTCCCAAAGTGTCTTCATGTTAATAGGTGAAAAAGAATGAGGACTGAGAAGAGAACATCAGATGTGACAATTAAGATGTCATTGGTTTCACACAAATAAAGTCAGATCTAAAGAATTGGAAAATATCAATTGCTCATGGGTAGGCCAAACTAATATAATAAAAATGACAATTCTACCTAAATTAATTTAGTTATTCAGTGACATACCAATCAAACTACCAAAAATTATTTTATGGAGCTAGAAAAAATAACAACAAAATTCATCTGAAAGAACAAGAAGTCAAGAATATCAAGGGAATTAATGGAAAAAAAAATGAAAAGAAAGGTAGCCTAGCCATACCAGATCTAAAACTGTATTGTAGAGCAGCAATCATCAAAACTATTTGGTACTAAGAAATAGAGTGGTGGATCAGTGGAATAGATTAGGTACACAAGACACAGTAGTAAATGACTATAGCAATCTATTGTTTGATAAACCCAAAGACTTCAGCTTCTGGGATAAGGACTCACTATTTGACAGAGAGTGCCAGGAAAACTGGAAAATAATATGGCAGAAACTAGGCATAGACCAACATCTCACACCGAATACCAAGATAAAGTCAAAATGGGTACTTGATTTAGGCATAAAAGGTAATACCATAAGTAAATTAGGGAAGCAAGGAATAATTTCCCTGTCAGATCTATGGAAAAGGGAAGAATTTATGACCAAACAAGAGACAGAGAATATTATGAAATGCAAAATAGATAATTTTGATTACATTAAATTAAGAAAGTTTGCACAAACAAAACCAATGCAACCAGGATTAGAAGGAAAGCAGAAAGCTGGCAAACAATTTTTACAGCCAGTGTCTCTTTTCTCAAACATATAAAGTCCTCTTTTCTCAAATATACAAAGAACTGAGTCAAATTTATAACCTATGTGTAACCTATATCAAATTGCTTGCCATCTTGGGGAGGTGGAGGGAAGAGAAGGAAGGAGGGAAAGGAATTTTGAACTCAAAATCTTATTTAAAATGAATGTTGAAAACTATCTTTACATATAATTAGAAAAAATAAAATGCTATTTTTAAAAAAACATTATTGGTAACTTGGGAGAAAATAGTTTCAGCTGAGTGATGATGTTAGAAGACAGATCACAAAGAATTGATGAGTGAGTGAGGAAAGGAAGTAGAGATAGTAAGTATAGGTATCTTTTCCAAGGAGTTTGGCTGAGAAAAGAAGGAGAGATATGAGATAATGTGTGGGGATGGTAGAAACTAGTAAAGGGGTTTTGTTTTTTGTTTTTGTTTTCTTAAGGTTGGGGAAAACACGGACATATTTGAAGACAGAAGGTAAGGTAGAAGTTGAACATTTGAGAGAGGGGCATGATAGAGGGTGCAATTTGTTAGAAAATACAGAAGGGTTAGGATCAGTGTATATGTAAAAAGGCTGGCCTTAGCAAGGAGGAGGGATACCTCTTTTTACAAATACTGGAAGGATGGAGGAGAGAGTGGAATATGATGTCAAGGGGTTTTGAAATGAAGAGAAAGGGGAAAGTGGAAGCTCAATGACCTCAATGTTCTCAATAAAGCTAAGAACCAAGGTCCTCAGTTAAGATAAGTGATGAGTGAGACCATTACTATTGAATCTGAGATATAGATACATTTTTATATGCTGATTACATATGACAGATCGCATGCAGTCATCCACCATAATCAGAACCAAGCTGTCTGTATTACTGCCATAAGTTTGGTCAAGCTGTCTTATAAGACTATTTTTGTCATTTGGATAGCTATCTGACTTAGCTCAAGGCCCTGGGAGAGGTTTGGAAATGCCTTGTCAGGATCAGGAATTGTATGATACCTGTTGCTGGTATGTGCTGCTGAAGGTCATTAGTGTCAGGAGGTGTAATATAATGTCTATCTTGTGCATTCCAAGAAGATGGCAGATACATCTGTTACCTGGGGTTGATTAAAAAAAAAATCTGAATGCACTAGAAAATATATGGGTATGACTTTCAATGAATGCAAGAGATGGGTGTGCACATCCAAATTTTTATTTATGCTACCCACATGTACAAGTCTGCTCAGGAGTGGGAATTTAAGGATACAAGGTTGTGTGGAACAGTATGTGAAACAATACAACAAGGCCAAATTTCAAAATTTTACACTTAATTCAAATCTTATGACAGGTACTTTGTAATTCAACAGCTGCTGCTGGAGAAAATGGAACCAGAGATACTACCAGAGTGGAAAACTGGTGGAATATAGAGATCAAAGCCTCAAAATGGCCACTTTATTGATTCTTTAAACATTTTGCCAATGAAGTCGAGCAAACACTCACAAGTGGTTTCCTATGAGCATGGGCCATTTTCCACACTCTTTCAAACAAAATCAGAATCAAATAGTATCAGAATAGTATCGATTGCTTGATATTATGCACCCATTAGCTGATATACAGTGCATTAACTAAGCTAGTGGAGAAGTATGAGAAAAACAATGGTTATTGCTGCTGCTGCTGCTGCTGTTGTTGTTCGGTTCTGTCTGTGACTCCACAAATCACAGCACACCAGGCCCTTCTATCCTCCACTATCCCTCAAAGTCTGTCCAAGCTCATGTTCATTGTTTCCATGACACTATCTATCCATCTCATCCTTTGCCTTCAATCTTTCCCAACATCAGAGTCTTTTTCAATGAGTCTCCATCTTCCCATTATGTGGTGAAAATTTTTAAGCTTCAGCTTTAGCATTTAATCTTCCAGTGGATCTCCTGAATTAATTTCTTTAAATATTAATTGATTTGATCTCCTTGCTGTCCAAAGGACTCTCACAAGTCTTCTCACACTCCACAATTTGAAAATGTCAATTCTGCAGCGCTCAGCTTTCCTCATAGTCCAACTCTCACAGCCATACATTGCTACTGGAAAAATCGTAGATTTGACTTATACAGACCTTTGTTGGGCAAGATAATGTCTCTGCTTTTTAGTGTGCTGTCCAGATTTGCCATAGCTTTCCTTCCAAGGACCAAATGTCTTTTAATGTCACCACTGTAGTTGCCATCTGTAGTGAACTTTGGACCCAACAATACAAAATTTGACACTGCTTCCATTTCTTTTCCCTTTATTTGCCAGGAAGTGATGGGACCAGTTGCCAAGATCTTAGTTTTTCTGATGTTAAGCTTCAAGGCACCTTTTACACTCTCCTCTTTCACTGCCATCAAGAAGCTTCTTAGCATCTTCAATCTCATGAGCATTTAGGTGATGCAGTGAATAGAGTGCCAAACTTGGAATCAAGAAGACCTAAGTTCAGATCCAGCCTCAGACATTTTCTGCCTGTGTGACCCTGTAAGGAGGATTCAAAGATTCTAAATAAACCTGCATACTGTACCTCTGTGAGATCACAGCCATGACACAGAGGTATGATTTAATCTATTTCAAAGATAGCATAGTCGAGATGTAACTGGTGCATCAACTCCATCTAGAACCTCATGTTGTGACGTTGATGTTTAATGTTTTTTTGCTTAACGGTCAGCCCAACCAACAATCAATCAGCAAGCACTTGTCACTCATCTTCTATGTGACCAGCACTATGCTAGCTTCTAGGGATATGAGAACAAAGAATGAATTAATTTCTTTGCACAAAGCACTTACATTCTGGTGGAGATATAAAAAAAAAGTAGACAAAGAAAGATATACAACATGAATATGAAGTGAATAAATACAAATGCAACAAAATAGTTAAATGCAAGGTAATTTGGGAGGGAGGCCAGCCGGTGGGGCAATCAGGGAGGTCTTCTTGAAGAAAGGAATTTGAACTACATTTTAAGGGAAGGATTCTAGGAGGTAGGAGTGAGGAGGGAGTACATTCCAGGCAATGTGCTCACTTCATTAATGGAGAGAAGGAATCAGATGTGAGAGATGTTGTGAAGATATAAAGGGCAGGATTTGGCAACTAATTGGATGTTTAGGGTGAGGGAGGGTGGGCAGTCAAGGATAATGCCAAGGTGAAGAATCTGGGAGACTAGAAGTATAGCAGTGCTTTCAACAGATATAGGAAAATTTGGAAGGGGGAGAATTTAGGGAGAAAGATAATTAGTTCAGTTTAAAGCATGTTAAGTTAAAATATTTTTAGGATAACTAGTTTGGCTAGGATACCAATAGACAACTGGTGATGCAAGATTACAGTTTAGAGTAGATACTGGGACTGGATATACAGATTTCTAGAGATGATAGTTAAACTCAAGGGGGCTGATGAGATTACCAAGAAAGGGAATATCAAGGGAGAATTAAGAAGCTTTGGGACAGAAATATGGGTAACACCCAAAATAAAGGGATACGATATATATGATGAGCCAGAAAAGGAGACTATGAAGAATTGGTTAGACAGGTAGAGAGACAGACCAGGAGTGAGTAGTATCATGAAAAACCAGAGATAAAAGAGTTTTTAGGAGAAGAAAGTCATTAACATAATGCTACAGATAGGTTAAGAAGAATGAAGACTGGGAAGAAAATCAGTTTTGATTTAAAGATAAGTGGTAACGTGGAAGAAAATAGTTTCAGTTGAGTGATAAGGTCATTGCTAGTTTATATAGGATTGAGGAATAAGAAGAAAACAAGTAGAGGTAATCAGTTTATATATATGTATTTTTTCAAGGAGGGTGGCTAAGAAAGGGAGAAAAGATATAGGATGATGTTGGGGGGGGTGGTAGGGCCTAGTAAAGGTTTTTTTTAATGGTTGCAAGAAATTTGAACATATCCAAAGGCTTTAGGGAAGGGACCCTTTGATAGGTAGAGGTTGAAAATTTGAGAGAGGGATAATAATATTTATATAGTGCTTTAAAGTTTGCAAAGTGCTTTACAAATATTATCTCATTTTATCCCCACAACAATGCTCAGAGGTTAATACTATTATTATCCTTATTTTACAGCCAGGAAACTGAGACAAACGCAAGCTAAGTGACTTGTCCAAGGTCACAGAATTAGTAAATATCTGAGGCGGATTTGTACTCAGATCTTCCTGACTCTACGTCCAGCATTCTATCTACTGCTCTGCCCAGATGCAATTAATGCAAAATATAATTTGTTAGAGAGGACAGGAAGGAATGGGATCAAGTGCACATGGAGAGATGTTTCCCTTGCCAAGGAGAAAGGCCACCTCTTTGTCAGAGGCTAGGGGGAAGGAAGAGAGTGATAGATGATGTCAAGGGGCTTTGATGTGAAGAAAATGAGAGAAGAGGCAGCTCACATCAAATGATCTCAATTTTCTTAGTAAAGTAAAATGCAAGGTCCTCAAATAAGATGGGAAGGGAGTAGAAGGGGAGATAGAGATGAAGTGTAGGAGACTTGAGGGGTGAGGTAGAAGGTTGGAATGGCTTCTGTTGGGAATGAGATAAAGAATAAATTTGGGAGGAATAAAAGGATGGCCTTTCTGCAATAAGAACCCAGCTGAAGTTGGATAACATGAATTTATAATGTACCCAGTTAGTACTATTCTGAGACATCCTCCATCTCCATTCAGCAGTCTGTGTATAGGAACAGAGGAGGTAGATGGTAGAAGGCTGAGGTTTGGTAAGAGATGAACAATAATAGGAAAAAAAAAAGGTTGAGGGATTCAAGAGAAGACCATGTGAAAGTGTAATGAAAGTGAAGTCAGAGCTTGAGTAATGGCCCAAGGAAGTGTTAAGGAGTGGAGGTATTGTAGGCCTTGATGAGGGCAAAAAATAAGTTTACAAAAGGGAAGACATAGAGAAATAATGATAAGAGGCTATGGTCAGATAAGAAAATGTCAGAGAACACTTTTGGATAATGGTGAAATCCAGTGTGTGACCATTTGAATATAGAGTTGATGTGGAGTGAAGATGTGGGTCATGGAACTCTCAGCAACGTTAAACTTTATCATAAAGCCAAACATCTGAGATCTTCCCTTTCATTTGGGAATCCTTTTTGGTCATAAATTGATAAAATGCTATAATGTATCATGTTCACATATAATCAAAGAACGTTTTCCATCTCTGGTTGACCTCTATAATATTGTCCAATGTACTATCCACATACCTGTCAGTGGGGTCACAGAGAGCTATGGCAAAGCATATCACCGCACTCAGGTTCCCCATCATGATGACCAAAATAGTAAGTCAAGCATTCCTGGTCAGGTGTCAGGTCAAAGGCAAAAAAGAACATAGCCCTGAATACTTACTTTCTTCTTGGTCCACGAAAAGCACACAATTCTTTATATGCTTTCCTACAGTCTTTACCAGGTTATTATTCACCCTAATACAGTTTCCAGCCCCCAAATCAGGCTATAGGAGGATAGCAAGTACTTACTCCCCACACTGCCACAAAATAAATGTCAGAAGGTTTGAAGTTGAAGCAGTTTTTAGTATAATCTCCACTAAAGTCTCGGAACAACCATCATAAGTTACGGGCCTAGAAACAGGTTCTCCAGATAGAGACTTGCTTGCTTCTTGAGTTGCTAAGCACTTTCAACCCACTTTCAACTAACCCATAGGATAGTTGGTATTGGAGGTTAGGAAGGCCTTAGCATAGCCCAGAAAGAAACACTGAATGCTTTCTGAATCCCCTTGAGAAAGAGAGAAGTTAAAAGGATGTGCAGCTTCAGCCACTGGGCCTGTTCCACAGGAGTCAAGCAGAAGGTATCATTGCTCTTTGTCAAGTTGATTTTTGTATGCACGCTTTTTAACAACATTTTTTTTCTTGAAAAACAAAAGCAAATTGTTGTGCAGATGGCCCAGGAGCTCCATTTTCCTTCTTTTAGCTGTCAGTCATATCCAGTTCACAAAACCATCATTATCTCCCTCTGGAGCCACATCTTTATGGCAACCCAGGATGTCTTTATAAAAGCCCCAGCTGAAAACTGTCACCAATGTATCATTGCCACAACAGAGCATCAACTCCAGGAAGGCTCGGTAAGAGCAGCCATTTGGTGTTCTGGCTGATGAGCCAGTTGCCCCAGGTCACATCAAAGTGGGTGAGGAGAGAGGTGGTGGGGCAATTAATCAACCCCACCCTTATCCCCCCATCAAGGTCTGAACCATTTTCCTTCATAATTTTACAGGTCACATAGAATAAGGTATTATTCAGATCTAAATAATCCTCCCCATTGCCAGTTGTATTAAATTCCAAGAGGGAACAGTCTGCAAGGTAGCCAATGGGGGAGAGGGCACTTTGACATAAATATCCCACTTATGGAGGTGGCAGTTGGAATAGGTCCAACACAGTTGGTGAGTTCCTACTGGGGCTAGTGTAAAAAGGCCATTGTGGGTATGTCCTTCTTCCAAAAGATATTCCTTTTAGCACTTTCTTAACCCCTGGATCTTCTAATCCCAATGACTCTTCCCTTCCATTTCTTTTTAAGGGGTTGCCCAGCCAAAGTGCCTGGCCCACTTTGTGATTTTTCAGATACCAGGGGAATCTATCTTTTTTCCATTTTCTCTGCTTTCCCTTAATATGTATGGATCTTGTTCTCCAAACTCCTGTCACTTACTAAGCATGGTGTCAGTCACATGATCCAGCACATTACCAGCCATGTTTCTAGCAACTGCCTTCATGGGAGACTTTGTGATCTCTAGACCCTTTCTGAAAAGATGAACAGCCCTTCAAAAGAGACTTCACAATACTTTTATACTTTCCCCAAAGGTCAACAGGACACCATGAAAACCTGTTCAACTGTTCCCAACCTATACTTTGTGGTACTTACACTACATGTATAGGTTGCAAAATAGAATTTTTAGGAATACCAATTATTTTTCCCTCTAGAAACTTCCATTTTTTCCAAAAGCACAGGTAGACTCATGACCTTCCAAAGTAGAATGGAAAAAGTTTATCTTTGTCTCTGTTTATTTCCATGTTGATTATTTACATTATAAGGTTTATCATGAGGATTAGGGACACACATTTTAATAAAGAAATGTAATAGTCCTGAGCAGCACATGATATATTACATCTTTAAACCTGCCTTTGGCATCAACTTTGCTGAATGGTATATATCATGTGACACTTCCAATAACAAAGACAGTGCCTGCCTCTAAAGAAGGACCTTCCAGAGACTTGACATAGACACAGTACACAGTTTTGGCCTGGGGTATGCTGAAATCAGCTTGAACAGCTGATGGGAGCTGATTGTTAAATTTTCAGTGTGGCATTTATAACTCAGAAATCAGCATATACTAAAAATCAGGGCTTAATGTTTTGTTGATTTTGTTGATTGTCTAGACTTAAGATAGCGATGGAGAAAATGTTAATGCTGATTAAATAAACAAATAAATAAAACGCTGATTAAACTTTAAAGTATGTTGTAAAGAGAGCTGGTTGTTTAACATTCACCAGCACATAAATCCTGCTTGTAAATGATTTTTGCTTCCGATTTATTCTTGCCCAAACTCATCCAATTGTTCAGAGCCCAGGCCAGCATATTTATGTATGATAGTGACCCTGCTCTACGATAAAGGGATAAAACCCTGTATTAATTCTTGTTTCAAAAACAGTATCAGTGAAGAAAATGGACCATGTTCTGTGGTATTACATCTCTATAAAAATCTTCCTATGAGCCTTGGAATTCTAGGAACTGTGTCAAATGCATAGTGAAACTAGATAAAGTGTTATGGGGGAAGGTGTCTCTCAACTCATTGCTGGGTAGTGTGATATAAAATCCATTTTCATCCCTTTCTCAGTAAAAGTATTCCCAATCCCAGAGATCCTGTAGCCTTGATGTCTTGATCCAAATATGAAACTTGGTAGGCAACCTTATCCATTTGACTGGCGCACTCTTGTTTTTTCCAACTCTGGGGTCTGTAGGGTTTATTTTTCTAGTTTGTAAACAAGATCCTGACCTGGGTTTATCTTTTGTAGCTGGGGAAAATCAGCATTCTGACTCCTAAGGTTTTCAGCTGCTTAAATGAGTTTTCTTCTTCATGTGGAACAAAAGGAAAATCGGTTGATGAGACTGAAGACAAAATGTTGTGGAGCTAGAGGAAAAGTAGGCTGACTGCTTGATTGGCATGTTGAAAGAATGGAAGAGAATGAATGGATAATTTATAAGGCACAATTTACAGATTCCTTTTTCACCTCACAGATCAAAAAGGATGGGAAAAGTAAAAATTTTCCTCTATCCTTGAAGTAGAAAGAACAGACTCGTTGACCCTCATTCTTAAGGGAATATAGAGAATTGTCTAACTAAACGTAAAATTGCATTGATAAATTAAGGGGTAAGGGACAAGGTTAAAAACAACAACCCAAAAGAAAACCCTTACAAAATATGCAATGAAATGTACAAGAAATTAAATGCAGAACTGAGCACTGTTGACTAAATAGTACAAGGTAGAGCAGTTAGAAGATGTAAGGTCAAGGACTTAGCCTCAGAACAGAGAAAACTTGGTAGAAGGTAAATCACTGACCCAGAAACCATGGGATAGGAGTTATAGCTCAGTCAGCATCAGTCATAATTACAGTCTAATATAGGAGCAAATCTCTCTCCCAGGAAAGCTTCACAGCTGGTGCAGTGTTCAGATATTTCAAGAAGTAACAGGGGATTACAGGCACTAGGCACTACTTGAACTAGAGGATCTTTATCCAATCCAAATCATGCCAACAAGCATTTATTATCATGTAACATTAAGGAATCACTGCTAAGTCCAGAAGAAGCTGAGAAGCTAAGAAGCTCCATCTTGGAATATTTAGTCAATAGCTCTAAATTCTACATTTAATTTCCTGCATTGCATATTTTGTAGAGGTTTTCTTTTGGGTTGTTATTTTTAGCGTCATCAGACCCCTTAATTTATCAGTATAATTTCACATTTCGTTAAACTACATTATCATTGCCTTCTCCAACTAGAGGCTACTCTGCTCTGGACCTAAGTATAAAGTTAGACTGAGTTCTGTCCAGAGGGGTCTGGTCTCTAATGAGTGGGGTTAAGCTCCTTTTTCTTTTTTTTTTCTTTTTCTTTATTTTTTTATTTTAGTTTAGTTTAGTTCTAGTTTTCAACATTTACTTCCACAAGATTTTGAGTTCCAAATTTTCACCCCATCTCACCCCTCCCCCCACCCCAAGATGGCATGCATTCTGAATACCCCTTCCCCTAGTCTGCTTTCCCTGCTATCTCTCCCCCACTTCCCCTTCTGTTTTCCTGTAGGGCAGGATATATTTCTGTACCCCATTTCCTATATTTCTTATTTCCCGGTTGCATGTAAACTTTTTTTTTAAACACGTGTTTTTAAAACTTTGGGTTCCAAATTTTCTCCCTTCCTCCCTCCCCACCCACCCTCATTGAAAAGGCAAGCAAGTCAATACAGTCTATACATGTGCAGTTATGCAAAACACTTCCATAGTAGACATGCTGTGAAAAACTAACTCTATTTCCCTTAATCCTATCCTGCCCCCCATTTATTCTATTCTTTCTTTTGACCCTGTCCCTCCTCAGAAGTATTTGCTTCTGATTACCCCCTTTCCCAATCTGCCCTCCTCTCTATCATCCCCCTACTCTCTTGTCCCCTTCCCCTCCTAGTTTCCTGTAGGGTAAGACAGATTTCCATACCCAATTGAGTGTGTATGTTATTCCCTCCTTAAGTCAAATCCTATGAGAATAAGATTCACTCATTCCCTCTCATCTTCTCCCATTTCCCCTCCACTATAAGAGCCTTTTCTTTTCTGTTTTTTTTTGTGAGATAATTTACCCCATTCTACTTTTCCCTTTCTCCTTCTCCTAGTATAATCCTCTCACCCCTTAATTTTATTCTCCATATATGACCCTTTCATCTTCAACTCACCCTGTGCCCTCTATCTATCTAACTATCCATCCATCTATCTATCTATATCTATATCTATATCTATATCTATCTATATATATTATATATATATATATACACATACATACATACATATAATTTTTTCCCTCCAACTACCCTAATACTGACAAAGGTCTCATGAGTTACAAATATCATCTTTCCATGCAGGAATGTAAACAGTTCAACCTTAATAAGTCTCTTTTGATTTCTCTTTCCTGTTTACCTCTTCATGTTCCACTTGAGTCTTGTATTGGAAAGTCAAATTTTCTATTCAGCTCTAGTCTTTTCATCAAGAATGTTTAAAAGTCCTCTATTTCATTGAATGACCATTTTTTCCCTCTGAAGAATTATACTCAGTTTTTCTGGGTAGGTGACTCTTGGTTGTAATCCTATCTCCTTTGCCCTCCAGAATATTATATTCCATGCCCTGTGGTCCCTTAACGTAGAAGCTGCTAAATCTTGTGTTATCCTGATTGTGTTTCCACATTATTTGAATTGTTTCTTTCTGGCTGCTTCCAATATTTTCTCCTTGACCTGGGAGCTCTGGAATTTGCTACAATATTCCTAGGAGTTTTCCTTTGGGGATTTCTTTCAGGAGGAGATCGGTGGATTCTTTCAATTTCTATTTTGCCCTCTGGTTCTAAAATATCAGGGCAGTTTTTCTTGATCGTTTCTTGAAAGATGATGTCTAGGCTCTTTTTTTGATCATGGCTTTCAGATAGTCCAATCATTTTTAAATTCTCTCTCCTGGATGTATTTTCTGGGTCAGTTGTTTCACCAATGAGATATTTCACATTGTTTTATAATTTTTCATTCTTTTGGATTTGTTTTATAGTGTCTTGATTTCTCATAAAGTCACTAGCTTCCAATTGCTCTATTCTAATTTTTAAGGAAGTATTTTCTTCAGTAATCTTTTGGACTTCCTTTTCCATTTGTCCAGTTTTGTTCTTTAGGGCATTCTTCTCTTCATTGGCTTTTTGGACCACTTTTGCCATTTGGATTAGGCTATTTTTTAAGGTGTTATTTTCTTCAGTATTTTTTTGGGTCTCCTTTGGCAAGCTGTTAACTTGCTTTTCATGATTTTCTTGCATCATTCTCATTTCTCTTCCCAGTTTTTCCTCTACTTCTCTTACTTGCTTCTCAAAATCCCTTTTGAGCTCTTCCAAGGCCTGGGACTGATTCATATTTTTCTTGGAAGTTTTGGATGTGGGAGCTTTGATTTTGTTTTCTTCTTCCAGTTGTACGTCTTGATCTTCTTTGTCACCAAAGTAAGATAATATAGTCTGACTCTTTTTGCACTGCTTGCTCATGATCCCAACCAATTATTTGAGTTTTAAACTCTTTGTTAAGGTAAGAGTCTGTTTCCAGTGTGGAGAATATACTGTCCCAAGCTTTGGGGGTTTGTACAGCTGTTTTCAGAGATACTTCTAGGGACCTGAAAAGTGTCAGTTCTTCCGAGGTGCTATGATAAGGGGTGAGGTGTTTCCTTTCCACAGCCACAACAAGCTCCACCACGCCAGTGCTTCTCCTCACCCCAGGACCGCCCCTCAGAACTGTGACCCAGATCCAAGCATGGGCAAAGCAAGAGATTCCTGCCTCAGCACTGAGAGAGAGACCCCTGCAATCCCTCTCTGATCAGCCACTCGATTCCCCCTCAGTCTGTGGGCTGGAAGCTCAGGAGGCAGCTGCTGCCCTCGGGGCAGCTGAGACCTAGCTCCTCTCTCACCACAGTCACAGACTTTTCCCACTGACCTTCTAAGTTGTCTTTGGCGTTCGTGGGTTGAGAAGTCTGGAAACCACCACAGCTGCCTGCGATTCAGTCCTCTGAGGCCTGCTCCAGGGTCTCTGCAGCCTGCGCACCCACGCCGAACTGCGCTCCTCTCCCAGCCCAGCATGATATACCTTTCCCATCAGCCATCCAGGTTGTCTTGGCCTGGAAATTTGTTTCACTCTGTTTTTTTGTGGGTTCTGCTGCTTTAGAATTTGTTTGGATCCATTTTTGTAGGTATTTGGAGGGGTTTGAGGGAGAGCTCTAGCAAATCACTGCTTTCCCTCTGCCATCTTGGCTCCACCCCCCCGAAGTCATTAAGATCCTTTTTCTCATATTATTTGGCTCGTTACATCTCTGACCCCAGCACAACCAGAAAAAAATGCTCAAGACTTAGATATTGGCTCATGTCTAGAGGCTGCCTAGAAAAAGGAGTTAGACGTGTTCCACATACAGTATGAATCAGATGTGGAACAAGTATTTATTTCTTCTACTTAAAAAAATGCCAAAAGATACAAAACAGAACTTGCATTGACAAGACACAGGCAATCAGTAAATCAAAACTACTATTAAAACCTACTTGGAGGCTGAATGTTAACATTGGGACATGAGGCAAATTAAGGGACTGTTGAATAGGAATTCCATATTTCATCTGCACTGTCCAAACTATTGGTCCATGTCTCCTGCCAATACAGGATATGGACTCACTGTCCTATAAGTGGCTCTCTCCTCTTCACCAGCCACTTAAACTCAATGGAATTAAGACCTCAGTTTCTCTTGAATTCACAAGGCTACCTCCACATTCATTGGGTCCAGGTTGCCTGGACACATTCATTTAAAGGTTGATGTGCTAGTCATCTACTCAGAAAAGAAAACACAAAGAAGAAAAGGCAGCTAGGGGCTCAGATATGTGCTGTTCTAGGTGACACCCCTCCCCCCAACCTTTTGTCTAGTTGCCAATAGGAGTGGCTGCCATGTTACATAGGTAAGAGAAGACTATGCTTCCTCCTTTTATATTTTTATGGAAAGTCTAGAATTATTCTGAGGAGTCCATAGGCTTTATTCAACTTCCAAAGAGATCCATGACAGAAAAAAAAGTTAAGAATCTCTCCCTAGGTGGTAGTGGAACCTACCTCACAAGGTTCTTCTAAGAATCAGATGAGATAACCTATATAAAACTCTTTGCAAACCTCTAAGTGCTATAAAAAAGCTAGCTTATCATTATTATTATTATTAACAGAATCTAGTGGGATTTAAATGTTTCATTGTTTTATATGTGGCCATCACTCTTGATGAGGGAAGGTTTCTGCCTGAGAAGTGACTTATTTGGCTTACTTCATCCTATTTACGTAAAAATATAGAGTGGAAAAAATATAAAGAAAAGTGATATGATTTTTAATGAACTCCTTGTGAACTCCTTTTGACTCCTTTTTATGCTACCACTAATTGCATTATTATGAACCCTTTTTCCAAATAAAACACAATGCTTTAAACAATAGCCACATGTAGGAGTAAGGGGGTAAGAAAGCCGAGGGCTGTTTTAGGTAGATGACAAATATAGGTAGAGAAGAGCTGACCTCATGATTATGAGCCTGAGGCTTATCTTTGTAGGATCACTACAGGGTCTGGTTCTCAATTTTATAGTTCTAAAAAGTTGACTTGGTCATGTGTGATGAGATTTTGTAAAATTAGTTAATGGAAACCAAATTCAGGAGAAAAGGGGGAGGAAATGGGCAACATCCCTAGATGTTGGCAACCATGGCAATCTCCATCCCCACAACCACCTGAAGCTCTTTGCTTCTGTCAGACCTCCACAAATATTCTGACTGCCAAGAGATCCCCACCTTCTGTCTTTTAAAATAAGAATTTCAGAGTCAGAAAGAACCTAAGAGACCATCTAGTCCAAACTATACTTGAACAGGAATCCTTTCCACAATATATTAGGGGAATAACCCATCTATCCTTCCCTGACAGAGCACCATTGATGGAGAATTCATTACCTACTGAGACAATATGTTATACTCTTGGATAGCAAGGGGTCTTGGCCATGAATTTGTTGGGTTTTTATTTTCTTATCTTTTTTTTTAATTTATACAAATACTAAAATTTAAATACGTAAGAAAAGAAAAAGAAACATATTATGAACTTAAATGTTAAACTTAAATATAAAATAAGAAAAGAAAAAATAAACATGTCATGTGCACAGCAGAACATAGGAGAAGATTCAGAATATATAGCAATAACTTTCCATCTCAAGAAAACTTATATATTAAATACTGCACATTATGTTGGAAGCTGTCCATCTTTTCTTTGCTTCCTTGCAGGTTTTCTTTTGTTGTCTGTTAAGTGCCAGATTTGAACTCATGAAGATGAGTCTTCCTTACTTCAGGTCACTGCTCTATCCACTCTACCACCTAGCTGGCCAGCCCCTCTATCCCCATCCCCACCTATAGGAAATTTTCCATTTGAACCTGTCCAAATACCTATTACATGCCTTTATACATATATGTATGTATGTATGTATGTATGTATGTATGTATGTATGTACATCATACTTGTCTGCTTACTGGTTCTGCTGTTTATTGGAAACTTAGCCTATTGCCTAGGTTGCTTAGGTATAATACCAGTATGCCTCCCTTGCTTGTGAGATTTCCACATGGGATTGATGGCCACTTCTCCTCCATGGCACGTCAGCCTACACCGAAGCTTTCAAAATGGATCAAAATCTCTTCCTGAATCTCTCCTTCCTGCTATTATTAATCACACCAGACAAGGATTTGGCTGCTGCTGAATTTTCTTTGTTTATAATTGGACTCAGGACATACTGTACATGACAATGAGAGGGTGGAGGAAATCTAATTGGAAGGTAAACAACTTACATTGGCCGCAGCCGCCGGTCAAACCTCTGTCCCTTCTGCTTTTTTCTACTCTAACCAAGGAGGAAACACGGTGGAGTTACAAGGGTATGATAAGCCAGATCAATCTGATTTGAGAGCCTATTGTCAAATTTTCAATGAGAGTATTTACACCTCAGAAATCAACAAATGCTACAAATCCAGGTTTGGTTTATTGTTTTGTTGATTGTCTCTCTAGACTTCAGAAAGTAATAAAGAAAGTGCTAATGTAGATTAAACTTAGAAGTATATCTTACCTTCATTTTTTTTTTTAAAGAGCTGGTTATTGAACATTTACCAGCACACCCCTGGGTTATTAACAAACATCCCACCAGCTCTGAATGTCACAGTCCTGCAAAGGCCTTTCAGGGTCCCAGGGGAGGCGAGGAGAGGAGCCAACATCTAGAAATCAGATTTGGCTTGACCTTGCTAGTGGTACTTAAATCCTGTGAAGGCAAAATATCTTCCCTTTTGTAAAAATCTCCAAAGCTGATACCTTACCAAACTGGTGAATGCTGGGGTGGTCTATGTTTGAGTCTCCAATCCCTGTAGCAGCACTCACTGCCCAGATGTTACCTTCATAAAGTGAATGATAAAGTGTTAATTGAGAAATCACTATAAAGGGAAAATTGCAGCTCTACTAGGATTGGTAAGTAATTTATTGGTGTTGGGACTGTGCAAACATTTAACTATAAGGTAGGTTGATAGTGTTACATATAATACATAGCAAAGATAGAGAATTAGGGTCCAGTGCATAGAATACTGGACCCTGGAGTCAGGAAAACCTAAGCTCAACTCTGACCTCAGACACTTATTAGCTGTGGGACCCTGGGCAAGTCACTTAAGCTATATTTACCTTGGTTTCCCCATCTGTATTACAGTTATTATAATACAGGGAATTATAATAGCATCTATCTCTCAGGGTTGTCTTGAGGATCAAATGAGATAATATTTGTAAGGCACTTAACACAATACCTGGCACATAGTAAGTGCTATATAAATGCTACATATTATTATTATTATTGTTATTGAGTGATTCTTGCTTTGGGGTGGGGTTGGGGGTCCTTCAGAAGACAGCAAATATTATACCCTCTGCTGAACACAAAATTCTAGGTCCTTTCATAATTTGTGGATGTTTGAAGGTAATTTCAATCATCAGATACGACAATAACTTTAAGGCATCAACATCACATTGAACTGTTATGTAGCAATTATCTTGGCTCAGAAAGCAAATGAGGAAACATCACTTTGTCTATTTGGTGTCACATTCTTTAATTTTCTCAATAGTATTAAGAATTATGTTTCTCATATTTTACATTTTCCCAAAATTTCCTATTTGTCAGTTTGTCCTCACTTATTTTTCACTGTATTCGATGTTACATTAGTTTCCAACTCAAATTTATTTTCATAACATAATGAGGAGGCTGTCCTGACCTGTGATCTCATCCTTGTGGGAAACTCTCAGCATAGAAATGCCATCTCCTGAGGGAGATCACTAACTCTTTGGAACTTAAAATCTTACAGAGTTCAATGGGACACTGAGATAGATGCTAAGTAACCAACCCATGGTCATATAGCCAGTAAGTGTCAGAGGCCTGACTTGAACCCAGATCTTCACAATTTTCAGGGCCGACCTTCCATCCATTATACCATACTTCTTCTCATAATATAGCATGACAGAAAGGCATTGCTACTGACATTATTATTGGTCTATTGAAGCAAATTTTAAAACCTTAAGCCTAAAATATGTACTTTATTTTATTTTACTGCGGAATTTTGTTTTTTATTTCAAAAGTGGGCATTGCTTGGGTAAGAGATAATTCCAATTAACAGAGAAACTGCCTATTTGGACCTCTCTCCAAGAAGAAATGCTTGTACATTGATCTATTTTCTCTGACAGACTTTGGCTAAAATGTAGAATACTGATTTTTTTTTTCTTCCACACTGGGGATCCCTTACAAATAAACATCTCAAGTGTTGCCCCATTCTTGGACTATCCATAAATGTCCTGTTTCCTTATTTAATGTGAAAGAATATTCTGTTTCTTTGGTCCTCATGTATTGTCTCTGGAATATCTGAAACATTCTGATGGTGTGGTATATTGTGTAATCCAGACAAAGACACAGAAGGCCAATTGCTTCAATGTCAACTTTCTAATTTTTATTCCTCTAGAAGTAGATAATTGAATCAATTCAATTAATAGCTGACATTTCTGTATTGCCTTTAAAGTCTGCAAAGCACTTTACATATATTATCTCATTTGGTCATTGCAACAATCCTGTGTGGTAGATACTATAGATATTATCCCTGTTTTACAGATGAGCAAAGTGAGGCTAATAGAGATTAGGTGACTTGTCTAAGGTTACTTTGCAAGTAAATGTCAGAGGTGGGATTTAAACCCAGACTTGACTTGACTTGAAATCCTAAAATAATCTAAAAAGGTAGATAATACTGTTATCATTGTATAAATTGTTCTCTTGATTCTAATCACTGCATTCTGCATCAGTTCATACAAATCTTCCCACGTTTCTCTGAAAACATCCCTTTCATCATTTCTTACAGTAGATGTTCAATCACATTTATGTACTGTAACTTATTCAGGCATTCTCCAAATGATGAACACCCCCTAAGATTCTAATACTTTGCTGCCTCAAAAAGAGAGCTATAAATATGTTTTTAGTATGTCCTAAGCCCCCTTTATTTTCTTTTTTTGTCAAGGCTTTCTTAAGCTTTTATTCTAATTTTAGTTTCTGTTCTTCTTAGGATTGATCCTTACCTTATTCTACTTACCTTCTAATTTCTCTTTTTCCCTTCTCCCCTTTCCCTCCTATTTCCTTATTGAATGAAATGTCTTTGTGTATCCAACCTTATAGGGGCAGCTAAGTGGTGCTGTGGATAGAGTGCAGGTCCTGGAGTCAGGAGGACCCAAGTTCAGATTTGGCTTCAGACACTTACTAGCTGTGTAACCCTGGGCAAGTCACTTAATGGCAAACCACTCCAATATCTTTAGCCAAGAAAAACCCAAATGGGGTCACAAAGAGTTGGACACTACTGAACAACATTTTTTTTGATTGATTAGTCATGTCAACCCCTTCATGACTCCATTTGGAGTTTTCTTGGCAGAGATACTACAGTGGTTGGGCATTTTCCTCTCCAGCTTATTTTACAGATGAGGAAACGGAGGCAAATGGGGTGAAGTGATTGTGACTCAAAATAGGTTGTTATTGACAGATCTAGCAGTTGGTACTGTTCCTGTACTCTATGCAGATTTGGGCCCCTCTCTGCTAGAACCAGGGCCCCTTCTTGTCCTGTACACAGCTTCTCCTTGTGATGGCCATGTTCCTGGACAGACCCCATCCGTAGTGTCCACTGACCAACCTCTTTTTCTGTCTCCTTATGCCAACCTCAGCTGGAAAAACGACTGTGACTTTTTCCTGGATTTCTTGATCAGGATTCAGTCTGCTACACTTGCTAGATCTATTTGGAGGAGTTTGGGCAAGGGGGAGTTTACTGTACTCTTTCTGCTATTCCTGACTCCACCCAAACTTTAAAGTTTGCCAAGGACTCTAGATGATCTCATTTGAACTTCACAAACCCTGTGCCACCTGCCCTGAGGTAGGTGGGAACCACGACTATCATCCAGGGATGCAGGTAAAAAGCAGAATTTGAGCCCTGGAGTCCAACACTCTGCTACGGACCTTTCTGTATCACTTTCAAAAATCATTTCTATTTGACTTTGGAATATATCTTTTGTCCCTCAGAACTGAATTCAATAAAAACTTATTAGTCACATATTTCATATAAAGCCCTTTCCAACCATATTTGGAATGAGTTCAGTTTATCTTCCCTAAGACAGTATACATACACACACACACACGCACACACACACACACACACACACACACACACACACACACGTCTCCCTTATCTCTACCACTTTTTTTTCTTCTCTATTCTGAAACTTAGGAAAATGAAGGGCTTTTTTTTTTTTAACATGAAGCTTTATTTTGAATGCGTATGGCATAGCGTGTTATTGCTAGGGAATAGCAGAGAGACCAACCTGGCATCTAACAACTAGCAATGTGGTGGCTTTTATGGAGCAAATGTGCTAGGCAGACTGTGCAGCAGAGCCAGAGATTCAAACAAGGACAGGTTCTGCAAATACTGGCTTGCAGCTGCAAACTAAGAGCAGTTTTTATATGTGCATGTATATAAATTGTCTATGTTATATATACTTATTGTGCATATCATTCTATATACATTGCACATATATATACTTGTCCTATATGTGCATATATATGTGTATATTATATATATATATATTTATAAGTTCTGATTTTGTGAGGGAACTTTCCCATTTCTAGACAGGAGGACCTGTATGTGATATGAATGGGCCTATCAACCTTTCCTAAATGGATTAGGATGAATTAGACTAATTGTAATGTCAAAACATTTTGAAAGAAGTTGATTAGCAGAATAAAAATGAAGTCACCTGTAATTATAAAAAATAATTTTTAAAAGACAATGAAACTCACTAGAATATATTTGTGAGGATTTCAGGTTTTAAGATTTTGGCTTTGATTAGTGACAAAGAAAGATAGTAGAACAAGTTCCTACTTGGATAGGAGTTTATTCTCCCTGGTCCTTTGATGTCTGAACTAGAAATTTTAATGGTTTTTGAAAGGCCCTAAATGCTTCCTTGAACTTGGTCAGGAACAAGTGACTAATTTGGAGATAGGCTACCTTTCTTTCTTGACATGGGCCATGACACAAATCTTCCATGACTCCCACCCATTTGGCAAGCCAATACACAAAGCAAATAGGACAACCTTCCTCTCCTCTCAGTGGTTCTCCTGCTTGCAAGTTGGTCATTTAATGTGTTACATCGTCTAATTTCAAGGCACTGCATCTTTAAAACTGGAAATTGATGGTGGTTTTCAATTCCTAGAATTATGGGGTTTTTGTCTCTCTTAAAGTAGAGAAGGGAAGGAAATCACATTGAAGTTTTCTTTGCACTCTGCAGGGGAAGAGGTAGGGACTGGAACACTGTTTTTCTTTTTTTCTTTTCTTTTCTTTTTTTTTATTTCTTCTTTTTTTGGCTAAGCAGTGTGGTTAAGTGACTTGCTCAAGGTCACACAGCTAGTAAGTGCCAAGTGTCTGAGGCCATATTTGAATTCAGTTCCTCCTGACTCTAGGACCAGTGCCCTAACCACTGTACCACCTACCTGCCCCTGGAACACTGTTTTTAAACTTCCTCCCCACCACGACACTGAATTTCCTCTTTGGTTCACTTCTTATATGTTTGCATTCTCACCATGTCAAATGATTGGCCAGCAATTCAATGGCACCCGGAGTGGTAATAAATTTCCCTTCTCTCAATCCAAAGAAGAGATAGTATACACCCTGTATAGTATAGTATGGTATGGTATGGTATGGTATGGTATGGTGTGGTGTGGTGTGGTGTGGTGTGGTGTGGTGTGGTGTGGTGTGGTATGGTGTGGTGTGGTGTGGTGTGGTGTGGTGTGGTGTGGTGTGGTATGGTATGGTATGGTATGGTATAGAATGGTAGAGTATGGTAGAGTATGGTATAGAATGGTAGAGTATGGTATGGTATGGTATGGTATGTTATGGTATGGTGTGGTATAGTATAACATAGGCAGAGATGGATAACCTGTGGCCTCAAGGCCACATGTGGCCTTCTAGGTCCTTGGGTGCGGCCTTTTGACTGAGTTCAAGTTTTACAAAACAAATCCTTTTATTAAGGGGATTTGTTCTATGAAGTCTGGAATCAGTCAAAGGGCCACATTTGAGGACCTTGAGGGTTGCATGTGGCCTTGAGGCCGCAGGTTCCTTACTCCTGAGGCAATGGGAAGAGGGTTAGGATTGAACACCCAAATGAATTCTGCTACCCATGTGACCTTGGGGAAGCTCCTTAACTTCTTAGGATTTCAGTTGCTTCATCTTTAAAATGAGACAACTAATTCTTTCAGTGGACAGAGCATTAAAGCTGGGGTTTTAGAAGGCCTGAGTTCAAATATGACCTCAGACATTTATTAATATTTTATTGTTATTATTATTATTTATTATTGTGACCTTAGGCAAGTAACTGTCTGCCTCAGTTTGCTTACATGTAAAATGGAGATAATTGTCCCAAGGGTGGTTGTGAAGATAAAATGAGATATTTGAGAACATGTGGTGAGGACTGTCCCTCACATGCAGCATGGGAGTATAATTATGTGGCTCAAAGGGAGGCAGGATAGCCATTTCTAGTCTTTTCTACTCCCATTCTTCTCCAGAAAAGGTCTTAATTTCCTCCAGGAGGAGAAGCAGGAGGTTGGGGGCTAGAAACTTGGCCACTTTGCTCTCCTTAGAGAGAGGGTGCCGAGCTAGAATTATATCTATCTGTTTCCTTAAATGTTATTAATCTAGGAGATGTGATTTTCGGGTTCAGGCTAACTTCTGATTGCTGTTTCATTATGGAGGAAGCAGGACCCAAGCTTTACATCCAAGGCTTGACTCTGTTCCCACCAAATTCCAGTTCCACAATGAACACACATGTGGCAAAAAGCAAAGAAGTCCAAGTCAAATAGCAAAAAATGGAAATCAGAGAAAGCGTATGCAGGAGAATATTTACCAGATAGCAGAGGGAAGGAGTTCTCCCATTGGGAATAGAGACATGATGGAGACTGCCATCTTTTCTCATGTTGGCTTCCTCCCAGAATCCTTTCTTTCAGCACCTTGATAGGGTTGCGTATCATCTACCTTTGCTCTTAAAGCTGAAAGTCACAAGCGACTCAGAGACATTGAAGAGACTCTCAAAGTATCTCAAAGAAAATTGAAAAGCTCTCATCTTTCCCACTCTCACTAACTCTGTCCCACCTCTTAGACTGGCTCAGGACATTGATCTCCACCAATAAGGAGAAAGTACCAGTGAGCTTAGGGATCGGGGTTACAAATATATAGGGAGTCAATGCAGCAAAATGAATAGAAGCATTACCTCAGAGTCAGGAAGACCTGAGTTCAAATCCTTCATCTGGCACATACTAGCTGTGAGTCCCAGGTAAGACGTTGAACCTATTTGCACCTTCCCCCTCCAATTCCCTCAGACTCTAAATTTTAGAGCAGTTTTAGCTTTGCGTTGGTGGTGTATTTCTTCACCAGGAGTTCCCTGCATCGTGAAATCATAGGCATGGACCTCCTTCCCACTCCAAAAAACACCACCAATAATAACAGCAGCAAATACGTAACAAACATTAGTTGTTTAGCCTGTGTTTCCTTAATCTATGTGTTTATGGAAGCTTGCACTGAAATGGAGCCTTGCCGCTCAAGTACTAAACCCTTTGTAAAGCTAAGCAGCTGCCCTCACATGAACATAATCAATTAAAAAAGGAGAGAAAATAAAAGAACACTACAAAAATCATGTTGGGGGAAAAAGCATTTGTGTGTGCCATTCCTTCACTCAAAAACACAGCAGAGAATAAGTTAAATAAAAACACATGACAGCAAATGTGTCCGCTGGGAAAACCTCCTTGTGTTTTATATTATAGCAGCTAAATATGAAGTTGGGCCCTTAACTTGATTTTAATGTATTTAAGCAATAACCAGCAAAGCACAGGATATTTCCTGGGAATTAATGACCAAGTGGAAGAGTTGATGGCCCAAAGTGAAATCAAGGACCATTAACCCCAGCTGGTTATTAATTCCCCAGGAAATACTCAGCACTGAAATTGTTAATGCTTTTTTATGACCCCTTTCATATATTAAGAAAAAAAATTAAATATTTTCCCCCTACTGTGCCTGCACTTCAGACAGTACTGTGGGCAAGGAGGGATCTGAATTACTCTAGAGTTCTCATATTAGGGTTTTCTGCTAAATTGAAAGTGATCAGCCTAATGAAAGCAATACACCAGCAACTGAAGCAGTAAATGCCAAATATCACACACAAATACAATCTCTTAACAAGTAAAAAAATATAATATCCTCCCTGTAACTCTTCAATTTATTCTTTTACCTTTCTTTCTGTAGGTCAGAATATATTATTATACAAAGGGAAAAAAATATATAGATTTTACTTTGGTGTCTGTGAACTAGAAGGCAAATGCTCAGGATTGCAGTGTTTTAAGAAGGCTAACATGCTAAAGATGCAAAGATTACATTTTCAAAACAGTGAATTCTACCTGTGGCAGAGCTCTTATTTTAAATGACTGTTATAAGAGAAATTGATACCCCAAAATGCAATGGAGACTTCGTGGTGGAAATAAGTAGGTAGTATATGGCCAAAGAAGAATTAGTCGGGAGAAGTAACCCAAAGGATACAATGAAAGATGTACAGCTGGAAAAATTAGCAGATGGGTCATATGGTGAGAAGGGAGAATAACATTGTGACAGCCTATGCATGCTTTTGGTACCTACACAGTATCAAGAAATCTGGAGAGAGACTCCAAGCACGCTGAGTGCAGTCACTAGTAGAGATTCATGGATGGACATGAGCAAAAGCTGCACAGAATAAGAAGATATGGGTGGGTTACAATCTGAAATGTTGGAGGAGGTATCCACATCCATGAAATCAGCTCTCAAAAGCAGGGAAGCTCACATGCAAGGGCTCATGGTCTGGAGGATCCTGACTTCACAGAGAAAAGTCCGGCTCTTCGCATGATCTCTTGCTCTCTATGGTTTCACCTTTGGGTAGAACCGGGAAAAATTACTAAAACAAAGCTTAGGATTATTTTGTGTCTGGGATTTCCCCAAAAGGGATTAATAATGTCCCTTCTAGAAAGTATTCAATACAAAGTGGATCAGGCATAGAACAATTGTCTATTTTCACAATTACAAAATAAATGCTTAAAATGATTCATAAGTAACAAATAATTAAAACATGAAACATATAACTCCTATTATACTCTTGCAGGAGGTTGATACCTAAAAAATTAAAACATCAAATAATTTATGGGACTAGTGAACAAGTGTGTCACCTTCACTTTGGCCCTGCAGTGTCTAATTAACTCACTCAAGTTTCATATCTTCTGGCAAAGTAGGCTGTGGCTTGAGCTCATCTCTTAACAGTTCTCATCTCCAACACTGGTGTAGTTTTTAAAAAGCATCTTAGGGAGATGGTCTCCCTGACCTCTCAATTACTCTAGACTTCTTGGGTATATGAGGTAGCCAGCAAGACTACAAACATCCATCTCCAGATTGCTTTTTAGTCACATGTGCTCAGGGAAAGAAATACAAAGCAGAAGAGGGTACCAGGGACTAGACTCAGGCTTGTCTTGACAGAGCAGTCTAGCAAAGCTCTTGAGAAGGAATCACTTGGAAAGGAGGGAGGCCTATGGCTTTGCCCCCTTCCTTCCTCCTTTGGTTTGGGGAGGTTGTCTTTTTACCAACTTTTCTTACTATCTCACCTTAGTAAGTATCTGTTTCCAAAAGTTAAGTTAAGCTAACTAACTAATGAATATCCATTGATATCCTTGGGGAGAAGCATACCAATGGGGCTTGTGATCTATAGCATTAAAGAAAATAAAACGCCGTTGGTCCTTCAGGGTCCCCTTGAAGCTTAACGGGAGAAGAGGCAGTCTTTCTCAGGGACTTTAGATTACAAGAGCCAGTGGTATTTGGTCAGTGAAGCCAAAGTATATACTATATGTATATAAGCCAAAGCAACTGATCTTGAAGACAGAATTATGTAAAAATAATCTAATTGTTGGTCTCCCAGAACAACACAAGCAATACAAAGAGAATGCTGAATATACCAATACAGGAAATAACACCAGAAAACTATCTAGGACTTCTAAACACAGATAACAAAACATTGATCAAGTGAATCCATTGATTGTCAATGGGGAAAATAAAGCATGTTTCAACCTACAAAACATGTAACAGTTAAATATCACAATTCAATAACAAAAAATAAAAATCTCACAAATTTTTAATGCAGCAAAGAAAAAACTTCCAAATATGAATAAATATTTTGAATAACACAGAATTATTCTGCAGTTATGAAAGATTGTAAGTGACAATGGAATAGTGCATTCCAAAAAGTAAAGGACCTTAAGCTGCAATCCAAAATACATAGACTTAAAACTTGAGCCTCCTCATCAAAAAAGATAGAAATTCAACAAAAGAAAGGCATTTGAGACATACCTATAAAATTGAACTAAAAAAAAATCAAAACTGTAAAAGAACCATTAACCACCACCAACAAAATAATAGCTTATATTTTTATTTTTATAGTGTTTTATTTCATTTGTTCTTTTTTTTTTTTAAATAAGACTGGGATTCCCTATCTCATCCAAGTGAGAATTGTAGAGGCTATTTACAAGCCTGATCCCACTATTGACCAGAGCTTTACCCTGTACCATTTCCAACCAAGACAAATTTGTTCCTCCTTTAGGCAACTTGATGGACTCCTTCTCCTTAAGGCTTACCGTATTACTTCCCAACTTAGTGTAGACTCCCAATCAGCATAGCCACTGAAGCTGAAAATGTCCTGACTCAAAAAATTCATCTCACCTCTCTGGTAGCTAGCTGTGTGTACCACCATGCCTACTATTTCATTTGTTCTTCGCAAAAGCTGTGAAAGGCATCCAAAGCAAGTTTTATTAACTATGGAATAGAGGGAATTATGCTGTATTTCAGGTCCTAAGACCTTTGTTCCAAATTCCAGCACTGCCCCTTTGTTTCACCTTCCCTGGTGTGCCTAGTTCTTCACTAAAAAAAAAATGGAGGTGGATTGGATGAAGAAGTAATAGTTGCATTGGAACTCTAAGGTCCTTCCAATGCTAAATCTATGATGATAAGGTCATTCAGGCAACTAGTAAGTGGACAAGTTAGAATAAGACCTGAGGTATTTTTGGCTCCCAGTGTTCATTCCTCTAGAGAAAGACATGACCACCTTTCACCAATACTTTAGGTTTTCATTGTTTGTAACATTTTAGTTTCACATCATTTAAAATGTATATAAATAAGAACTATAGCCTGGATACCAGAAATCATTGGGAAACAGAGCCAATCAGTCTTTCTTCTCAGTTCTTCTCTGATTTCCTCTGGTTCTTCCTCGGCTAAAAGATCATATAGCACCTTACTTATGCAAACATTGTGCAAGTGAGTTGGTTGGTGTGTTCATTTGGGTGTCCTATAAATCGTATTTATGACTTTCTACCAGTCAACAGGTTTTTTTCTCCTTCCAGTGTTTATATAGCTTCATAGCTCCTTCCAGTATAATTTGTTTGCTTTCAAAAATTGATAGTTGAAAGAACTCATGAATTTTGAAATTCTTAACTTTCCTAATACTGTCAATACCAACTTTTTGATGTTTGAAAAAAAAAAGTAATGATATCAATCCTCTTGATTTATATTTAAGAATTATTCTTGTTAAGCTCAAATAAACAAACATACCCAACTATAAAGTGTTGGATCAACCTCCACAGTAGTCAGGTAAGGGTGATGGACATAGAATTGTGATAAAGGTGTTTTCAGAATGCAGCTTATCTATAACTCAAGATGTGTTCATAGGATTGAAAACTGGCTATCACCTTAGAGGCCATCTGGTCCAACATGCTCATTTTATAGATGAGGATACTAAGCCCAAAGGAGTTAAGTGACTTGACCAAAGGTAGACAGGTAGCAGATTTGTGATTCAAACCCACATACTCTGACTCTCAGAGATAGAACTCTTTTTCAAACTAATGCTCTAGAGCCAGTACAATTGGTTACCCATCTATGCGTTTAAGCCATGAATTTTTTCAAGCAAAGAATGAAATTTTATTTTGTATTTGACAGGATCTAGCACTTAGAAACACTGCAACATTCCCCAAATATGCATATACCTATGCCTCTATAGTTATATTAGTTTGCATCTATAACTAGTCCATTAACACATATATTTTAGACAGACAGACACTGTAGATGGACAGTGAGCTGGGCTCAGAATTGAACAAGAGGAGAACAATGTATCAATTGCCTTTGGAAATTTTCTCAGTACTTTAAATAAGCCCAAGCTTCTCTCTGAAACAAAAGCCCATATTTTTAACTCCAACATTCATTCAGTGATGTTATATAGCTGGGAATCATTAAATAACAGTTTCCAAAAACATAAAGTTTCAGTTCACCCAAAAGGCAGTAGAGAGATGCATGGTGAATATAAACAGGCAGAAGCATATTAACAATGGAGAATTGTATGCCAAAAGCAGCATGATCAAAGAAATATACAACACAAGAAGGAGGTGGGTTGGTCAAGTAACAATAGCAAGGGATAACAGATGGGCAGCTTGTGTATTCCATTAATATCCAGATGCCAAGAGATCTAGAGAAAGGCCCTCACTGTAATGGAGGGAGTACCTGAATTTATGGAAAGATATCTACATGAGTCACATAGAATGAGAAGGCATAGAGAGGTTTCAGTTGGTACCACTGAAGGGAGTCCCCTTATCAATGGAGTCATGGATCAAGTACAGTAATACTTCTAGTCCTAAGCCATACCCACCAGCAGGAATCTGAGAGCCAGGTGACAGTTAAAGGTCTCTATACCTGGATGGAAGTACCATCTCCAACTAGAATGTCTAGGCCCATATCTCTACTTATTCCCCTGTTGGGAAATTAATAAAATAGATTCTCTTCAATAGAGTAGAATGAAAAGTCAATAATCTTATCTTTCACCAGGATAATAAATAGGCAATAGGAAATCACTGCCTTCTCATTGAAAGATGACTCACAAAGGAATGGTGGAAAGCAAACTCCAAATAATGAGTCTCTTTCCAGTATGAAACACCATCTGCTTTTCCCTGTAACCTCAAGAACTTCCTGCAGGGACTCATGGAAACTCTTCTACCATCAGTGAGGTCTTTCAGCGACAGCATCTGTCACAGGGTGCCTGTTATCTACAACCTTCTAGAAGATCTCAGAGCTCTTTCAACAAATGCTTCATGGTTGATACCAAGGGAGATAGGCTTTTTTTTTCTTTTTCTATTCATCCCCAGAGGACAAAACCACAAGCAATGGGTGGAAACTACAAAGGGGAAAATTGAGGCTCAATGTCAGGAAAAAAATGAAGTGGTTCACATAAGTGAAATGGGACTGCCTGAGGAGGTGATGGGTTCCCTTTCCTCAGAGATCTTCAAGAAGAATTTGGATGACTACTTGTCAGGGATGGTGTAATGAGAATTACTTTCAGGCATGGGAAGAAATATATAGCCACTAAGATCCCTAATAACTCTTCAGTTCCATGATTCAAAAGAGCATTCATAGGCCTTTTGCCAACGGCATCTATGATAATGTTTTCTTCACCATTATTTTCATTCAAAACCCATTGAGATGTTTCATATCTCTAGGAATTTCCCCCAAGTGAAACACCTACCCCTCTAAAAACTAAAACTGCTCTCCTTCTGAAAAGGCTACTCATGAGAGTTTCTGACCATCTGTTGTGATGTCAAAAAAGATCCTTCAGTTTAGACTAGTTGTGCTCCCAGAATCCTCTGTAGGAATTTAGAAGTCTCTGTTAAAAAGGATGCCTTCCCTGCAGGGAGACTCAGCTCTGCTTTATCCAGGGAATTAAACATAAAACAACTTGGGCTGCAGAATAATCAATATCTAATTTCATGGCCCATATCGATAGTCCTCATATAACTAGGACTCAGTTTGACGTGGGTAAGCAGCTACACAGATTATTTGCTTATGTCATATTAAGACTTACTTTATATAAACATACTTTATGTTTGTGTTTTATGCTAATTAGTTACATCTACACAGTGTCTTGATGGAGTCTATCATAGAGATTTTCATTTAGATTACTATTTGATACCAATAGTACGTGAATGAGACTGTCCAATATTATTTCAGTTATATATACATATTCACTTTATTTTCCCTAATTAATATTGATTTATGCCTTTTTAAAATACAAGAATCAAGGGGGCAACTAGGTGGTATAGTGGATAGAGCACCTACCCTGGAGTCAGGAGGATCTTAGTTCAAATCCGGCCTCAGATATATAACACTTAGTAGCTGTGTGACTCTGGGCAAGTCACTTAACCACAATTGCCTCACCAAGAAAAAAAAAATACAAGAATCCTTTCCAAAGAGATCAACCCTGCTAAGTATTCCCTTTTAAATAATAATAAGGAACTGTCATTTATATAGTGCTTTAAAGTTTGCAAAGTGCTTTACAAATATTATCGCATTTAATCCCCACAACATTCCTGGTTGGTAAGCACTATTTGCTGTATAATAATAGTAATAACAGCTAATGTGTATATAGCACTTACTGTGTGCCAAGCATTGTGCTAAGTACCTTACCATTATTGTCTCATCTGATACTCACAACAACCCTGGGAAGTAGGTGCTATTATCATTCCCATTTAGCTGTTAAGAAAACTGCAAGACCAGAAACTTTGAAATGCAAACACAGAAATCAAGAGACATCGATAAAAAGCAAATATATTTGAGTAAGTGGAAGGGGATAAATGATGATGAAGCGCTTACATTATAATGCGGAAGAAGAAACAAGTGTCCCTTCAGAACCTTAACATCTTCAAGGGTTACAAAGAAAGCTAAATAAGACAAAAAGAAGGTCTAGATATGGTTTTGTTGCTTTGTTGGTCATTAGATAAGGAGTGGGGGAAGGAATATACTAGGGGAGAAAGAAGGAGGAGAGGGAACTTGTCATTTCTTATAATTCAGGTGTGCAAAAAGAAATGTATACAAACATGGTGAGAGAAGTGAACATCACATAAATATGACTTACTTGAATAGGAAAAAGGAGGTTGGAATACTTTTAGATGTGCACATGCACATACACACACACAGAGTTTGGATTAAAAATACATTAAACTCAATGAGGAAAAAAGTGAGATCAGGGAGAAGGAAGAGGGGAATTTAAGAGGGAAGGTAGATTTGGTGAGGGGACAGTTTAGGAAAGACAAACCAGCTTTAGAGAGTGGAACATAAAGGAGAAATTAAAAGGAAATAAAGAAAGGCTAAGAATCAGTGATCAGGGTCTAGGCAAAAGAAGGTGTAATGAAGCAAAAGTACATCATTTCAATTACAGATCACTTGTGTTGGTCAGAGTCCTTCTTTTTCACCATCTCCTTTCTAAAGGGGAAGGACAAAGAGAGAAGAAAGTAGAAAAGAATATGGTAGAGGGAACACCGTAATAAGAATCATAGCAGTGAATGTGAATAGGATGAATTTACCCATAAAACTGAAGATGGTAGCAAAATGGATTAAAAAGCAAAACCCAACAACATGTTGTTTACAAGAAACACATTTTAAATAGAAAAACTCATACAATTAAAATGAAGAGCTGAAACAGAATGTATCCAGCTTTAAGCAATATCATGGAGTTCCATGTAGAACTCCACATGGAAACCCAGGAAACTTGCAATAACATCATGATTTCATACAAAGCAATAGAAAAAAATCAACATGATTAAAAGAGATAAAGGGGGGAAATATGGTACTGTAGACAATGAAATAATATCAATATTTAATTTATATGAAGTAAATGTCATAGTTTATATTCCTTCTCAGAGCTAAACAAATTAGCAAAAAGATAAACAAAAAAGAAGTTAAGGACTGTATAGAATCTTACTAAAGTTAGATATTAAAAACCTGTGGTGGTTATTTAATGGGAAGAAAAATGAATATACTTATCTTACCTATGTATGACATTTTATAGTATTTGACTCCACATACAAACCTCACGTACAGATGCATAAAGCAGAAATATGAAACATATCCTTTTTTAATTTTATTTTTTCAATTGATAAAAATCTATTGTCTCTTCTTCTTACCTTCCACTACTGAAGAAAAAGAGAACCCTTGACAAAAATGCATGAACAAAATAAATTCCCACATTAGTCATGTTTAAAAAAATCTATCTCATTGTACTCTGAGTCTATCACAGTATTAAATAAACTAGAAGATTCTAAAGATTCTAACTTCTTTGGGGGAAGGAGGATTGCTGGGAATAATGGAAAGCAATGTCAGAAATTAGGTTCAGAACAACAGTTTATACCACATTCCATACTCCAATCTCCAAATGCTCCCATACTCCACATACCAATCTCCCATATGGATACATGAGCTAGATATAAAAAATCATATCATAAACAAATTAGAGGATCAGGAAAGAATATACTTTTTACAACTTTGGATACAGGAAAAGTTCTTGACCAAATAAGGGATAGGGAAAAACACAGAAGATAAAACTGGAAAAAAAAAACTTTTGTGCAAAAAAAAAATCAATGTGGCTAAAATTAGAATGGAAAAATTGATGGGAAAATATTTTCAATAAATATCTAAGATATAAAGGATACTGATTCAAATATGTAAGAACAAATGCTATTTCAAATGGTTAAATGGTCAAAGAATTAATCAGAAGTTATCAAAGGAAGAAATTTAAACTATCAACAACCACATAAAAAATTCTCTAAATCACTAACAATAAGATACATATAAATTAAAAGAACTCTAAAGCTCCACCTCATATCTACCAGATTTACAAATATTGTAGAAAAAGGGAAATGAAAATTTTGGAGGGAATGTGGAAAAATAGGCACATTAAGCATTGTTGGTAGAAGTGTTAATTGATCTAGTCATTCTAGAAAGGAATTTGGACTTGTACCTTCAGAGTCACTAAATTCTGTATATCTTTTAATCCAGCAGTTCCACTACTAAATATATACCCCAAAGAGATCAAAGAAAGAGGGAAAGGACCCTAAGAGGTTAGGTCTTGCCATTAAAGACAAACCAGTTCAGACTACTTACATCCTACACCTTTAAAGGATATTATTAACATCATGTGTATATAAAAGCTGACTCCTAGATAACTCATAGTACTCATAAAAAAAGGCTAACACCAATTTAGGGGGTATTTACAAAAGATTGAAGGCCCCCAAAATCGATGGTTAAGAGTCAGTTTTAATGGAGACAACCTGGGGCTGCTTTCACAGAAAACAAAAAGCAATGACAACATTTTATGGATACCTCATACTTCAGACAATCATAACATTATATACTATCTTATCTCGGATGTAGTCAAGCTCTTGAGTCAGAGCTGGCCACCTAGGTTGAGGTGACCAAGATCCTTAGGGCAAAGAGAGTAGCTGTTTGGGGGGCACTCCCTCCCTAAGCTGGAACTCTACACGGAAACTGGCAATTACATCAGGGCAGAAAAAGACTATCTTCTTATTACTATCATCTTGTCACTTGGAGGGAGTATCATCCAAAGAGAGAGAGGGGAGGGATGTATATGTCCCTTTTGTCCCCTGGGTTCTGGTTCATCACCTAATCACCCATAGCCAGGAATCAAACAGAGAATATCTATGTAAGTTACAAGAGACTGGGGCCTTGAGAAGGGGAGGGAGAAAAAGGGAGTAAAAGGATCCATTACAAAGACAAGAAAACTTACATTCAGGAAGTTAAGCGGCCAGAATTTCACAGTTTATAATGTCAGAAAAGCAATTCAGACGCAGGTCTTCTTAACTCAAAGCCCAGTGTTCCTTCCCCATATGATACTGCCTCTCACTATTCTGTCACCATGATGACCGGCTTCTGAAGAAACCCAGAAATTGGGGAAGCAGGAAGTGAGATCTGAATCAGGTGATTTTGTTGTTCCAAGAAATTAGTGGTAAGTGTTTGGAGTTCCTGGAATTGCTCCCTTCCTACCTTAAGATATCTTAACAATCAGGATGACTAAGAGAAGAGATGCTGTTTCCTTGGTAGGTACTGACATTGCTGTTGAGAACCTATTACTCCCAATCATGTGCTTCTATCAAACACAACCTGTACTCTCAATTTCCTTGTGCTGTCCCCTCCCCATGGACTCTCTTCTCATATGGAGACCATAGGGAGTTTGCCATAGAATTGGACTTGGCTCTTCATCGTGGCTTCCCAATACTGGCTACCACATCTTGGGGGTAGTAGGCACCAGAATTCAGGTCAACTCCTCACTCCAGAACACTTACATTCACACCATATCCACCATCCCTCTTTGCCTAGTGAAGCTGTAAGCCACCCTTAATACATACTCAATTCTTTCTCCCTCTCTCTCACACTATCATTCCTCCACCTCACCCAAGACTAGCTTCTTCATACCTCTAACACAAGTAACAAAGGCATATCCATATGCTTCCAAGTAACTTCATGAAACAATGGGCAGCTGTGAGCATCTGGGTGCTCTCCCAGTCTGAGGCACATGACTGATCCTCATTTACTGAGCTTCTCAGATGCTAACATTCAACATGAAAGAATAACTCTCTGTTTACAATACTAATAATAGCTAGTATTTGCATAGCATTTTAAGGTTCATGAAATCATACACTATCTTGTTTGATCCTCAAAACATCCCTGTGATGTTGGGGCAATTATCATCCCCATTTTACAGATCAGAAAACCAGCAGAGAGAAGTTAAATGACTTGTCTGGGGTCACATAGCTAGTTAAGTATCTGAGGCAGGATTTGAACTCAGGTTTTCCTCATTCTAAATCCAAAACTCTAGCCATTTTCCCACCTACCTTACTAGACAGGATACTAACACAATAGAAATTTAAAAATCCAAATGAATTATCTTTTTTTTTTCTTCCTGATGCCAAATAGTTTTTCTTGCTATTAGGTTTTTGTTTGGTTTTTTCCATCTCTGTAGAAAAGAATGGAAAAGAACTTCTGCACACAAGACAAATAGCACAAGGAATATCATTAGATAGATGCCTGGCTGAGTAAGGAGGTGAGCTGAGTGCAAGGGATAACTAGTGGAGCTCAAGTACTTTACTGATATCCTTGTATAGTCAATATGTTCGTAGGAAGGTCCCTAACATGTTCATTGGAACCTTTGAAGAATATTTATAGGAGGACTTGGACAAAAATTATACAAGAAAAGAGGGTATAGATGAATTGTAGTCTGTACCATTGACAGAAATACATCAAAGAGATAACAAATTCCATCAAAGTATTGAAGTATTAAAGAATAATTAATGACAATAATAATATCCAGTATTTATATGGTGCCTTAACATTTACAAGAAACATGACCATTATTATCTCTTTTTTATCCTCACAACAACCCTGGGAGGCAGGTGCTATTATTATCTCTATTTTACAGATATGGAAATTGAGATAGACCGAGGTTAAATGACTTGCCCAGGGTCACACAGTTAGAAAGTATATAAGACTGGATTTGAATATAGACCTTCTTGACTCTTGGCCCAGTGCTCTATCTTCTGCACTGCCATAATCAAGGAATGATACAGAACATACCCACAGAGCATTCATACAAAACAAATTGTGACTTGCTATCCATTATTTGAAACATAGTAGAGCCTTACTTTAAAGCATAACCTCATTGTTCTAAAGTTTATGAGCCAATTCATGTTTCTGACACATGGTAACTATGTGTACTAAAAGTGTAGATCTGCACTAAAAGTGTAGATCTGCACTAAAAGTGTAGATCTGCACTAAAAGTGTAGATGTGTCAGTGTGCCTGGAACATTCACTCTGGGAGCCCATAGTTGTATGCCTGAACTAGAGAGCCTAGATTGTTCCAAAAGCTGACACAGGGCTGTAGGGCCAAGCACAACTTTATTTTTCTTTCTTTTCTGTTTTTTTGGCAAGGCAATTGGGTTTAAGTGACTTGCCCAGAGTCACACAGCTAGTAGGTGTCAAGTGTCTGAGGCAGGATTTGAACTCAGGTCTTCCTGATTCCAGGGCCAGTGCTCTATCCACTGCACCACCTGGCTGCCCCCAAATACAACTTTCTTGACTGACCAGGGGAGTGAAATAATGGCGAGTCACCTTTATTCTCTGCTGAGTGATGAGCAGATGACATCAGGAATAGAGAGAATGGGAAGGAAGCTGATGGAGAGACTGAATATGCAGTGACAACAGGTGGGCAGAGACTGGGGAGAGCCAGCATGCACATTGTCAGTGAGCTACCTAGTGAGATGCCCTCAGAAGCCCTCTTTACTCTCCTCTTTCTTACTGGGAAGCTTTCCTCAGGAAAGCCAGCACATATTCCCCATTTATTTATCCAACCACTTTACTCTCAATAACCATCTGAGAGTGCATGAAGGACTGAGGAGAGTCAAAAGGACCTAAATACTCTCCTAACTGTGGTATGATTGCAGCCTGCAATATTGAGTCTGGTAGGGAGAGAGAGTAAAAGGGACCCAATTAACCTGACTATGGTGCTACCCGAGCCTGATTCTAAAAGCCTATCTCTTTTTCTAGGCTTATTAAGGTTTATGTTATATAAAACCTTGGCCATATACTATGATTTGTGTTTAAGTTCTTAAGTGTGGGGTTTGAGGCTGAGGGAAAGTTCACATGAGGAGGAAAGAAGCGTCCCTGTCTCCCCATCAAAGGCTGGTTAAGGGCAGGGACCTATACATCAATGCATGTTTAGATCATACCACCTGGACTGTGTGAACTAGAAAGGAGAAAAACTGTAAGGGAATGAACCCTAGTGGAGTGGAGTGGTGTGGGGGAAGGGTTGGTAAAGTTATTGCCTGAGGGTTCCTTTTAGTGCTGCATCCTGAGGTGCCTGCTCCTTCCAACCTGGCCTCAGGCATGCATCCTCAGGGTCCCTGGAGCTAATGGAAGCCCAAGAAGAGACATGCCATCCCTTTATCAAAAGATCCTTTAACACACAACACATGCATGCATAAATACACACATGCATGCACACACTTATACATAGACATGCATACATTCACACATAGACAATATGCATACCTCTACATGCATACATTCATACATATATACTCGCAAACATACACACACATCCTATTTACAAATATTCAAGTTCTACCACATGTTTCTATTACCTCATTCTCTTTGCATAATACCTTTTTCTTTTTCTTTCGAATTTTTGGCAGCAGGCTCTAGCTATGCTACTGTGTAGCCTACAATACTGGGAAATACCAACCCATGGATTAAAACTCTATAAGGCAGTACAATGAACTTCCCTGTGTAAGGACTCCAAACATTTTTTTTATTTTAACAAAGGATGTCATTCTTTAACCCAATGTTTTAACTCAAAGAAATTAATCTCTAATAACAGAATTTCAGATGCTGTGGCTGATTGATATTTTAGGGTAAGAACTGTGTCATAAAGGGGTTTCGCTGTACGTTGTTTTGGGGGGTTTTTCCTGCTTAGTTTTTAATGCTGCCTTTTTCCTTCTTAGCAATATCTGTGCCATTCTGTCTGTATCTGGCCATTATCTTTATTCTCCTAACACTGGAAACTTAGACTCTGGCTCTGCGATAATGAGCTTTTTCCTTGTCTTTCCTGGAAACAAGGTTCTCCATCACTTCCCAGCTGTCTCCACATCATGCCACTGAATGTATACATGCCCTGCTTTCCATCTTCCCCTTTATGTATTATATTTGTCAATGAGAATGTAAGTGGGGCAGCTAGGTGGCGCAGTGGATAGAGCACCGGCCCTGAGGTCAGGAGAACCTGAGTTCAAATCCGGCCTCAGACACTTAACACTTACTAGCTGTGTGACCTTGGGCAAGTCACTTAACCCCATTGCCTAGCCAAAAAAACAAAAAACAAGAATGTAAGCTCCCTGAGGGTAGGGACTTTGCAACTTTCTGGTTTTTATATTCCCAGAACTTAACAAAGTACCTGGGCTGTAGTAAGTGTTTAATTAACGCCTATCTATCTATCTATCACCTTTCTCTTTTTCTTTCTATTATTCTTTCCTCATTTAAGAGTAGTGGCTACAAAAGAGTTCATGGATAACCAGTACGTGTTATTGTTGTTCAGTTGTGTCCAGCTCTTCACGACCCTGTGAATCATACTGTCCATGGAGTTTTCTTGGCAAAGATACTGGAGCAGTTTACCATTTCTTTCTCCAGCTCATTTTACTGATGAGGAAACTGAGGTAAATACTGTTAAGTAACTTGACCGGGGTCATATAGCTAGTAAGTGTCTGAGGCCAGATTTGAACTCAGTTCTTCCTGACTCCAGGCACAAAGTCCTATCCTTTGAGCCACTTATCTGCCTCCTAGTCAAATAGAGGTTAAGTGACTTGCCCAAGGTCAAGACATATTACGGATGAATAAAAATATTTTTGAGCTAGACTTATCACATTACTACTGTCAGGGGCCCCAAAGGATAACATCAAATAAATATTGTCTGGCTCACTCTGATATAAATATGTGTGTGTGTGATGGTCAAGTAGTGTGTTTACAAGAGTTGTATTTGCATCAAATTAAGAAACTTATTGATACAGTCAATAAAAAAAACTACACAATAATAAAGAATTGCTTTTATATTCTGTAAGTTTAAGGTAAAGACACTTTTAAAAGTACTAAGATTCATGCATCCAAGCAAGAGTTTTCCTTGTAGCTAGTCATATTTGAAGGCAACATACATATTAAATCAGTGGCACTGTTGCTCTAAATGTTTTTTCAACTATCCTTGGAGCATGCCACATTTTAAAAATTATACTCAATGGTATTAATTCCTCATCCTTTAAGGACAATTTTATTTTTGGAAACAACCAGGAGCAATACAAAGCCACTTCTGGTTAAGTGAGGTAGGGGACCAAGGCAAATAATATTTTGAGTCAAAACCAAAGTCTGACTATAAGACTCTTTTGTGCAGCTTATGAACTGGCTCTGAAATTTATAAATATATATATAATATATATATATTACAAGGTGAAAGAGCCTGATATTCAAGATATTTAGGGAATGTATGCAAGTGTAAGCAAACAGCAAAGATCCATTCTTTGATAGATTAGTGGTCAAAAGATATGAACAAATTTTTCCCAAAATTATATTTCCACAGTGATGTTACCTTTAATATTATATGGCACTAAGTAAATTAACCTTGGTAGAATTGTCATTTTTATTATATTGGCTTGGCCTGCCCATGAGCAATTAATATTTCTCCAGTTGTTTAGATCTGTCTTTATTTGTGTATTTTATAATTTTGTTCATATAATCCCTGGGTTTGTCTTGACATTAGCCTCCCAAGTATTTTATATTGTCTGAAGTTATTTTAAAATGAATTTCTATTTCCATCT
Organism: Vombatus ursinus; assembly: GCF_900497805.2. Lineage (NCBI taxonomy): Eukaryota > Metazoa > Chordata > Mammalia > Diprotodontia > Vombatidae > Vombatus > Vombatus ursinus. Next base: position 11,738,336 of record NW_020954587.1, on the reverse strand, counting down.
CTTGCTGCTGGGTTTAGTTGGAAGTATATAGAAATGCTAATGATTTATGTGAGTTTATTTTATATCCTACAACTTTGCTGAAATCGTTAATTGTTTCAAGTACTTTTTAGTTGACTGAAGGGTTCTTTAAGTATACATCATATCATCTGCAAAGAATCATAGTTTCATTTCCTTTGCCTGTTTTTATTTCTTCAATTTTTTTCTTCTCTTATTGCTATAGCTAGCATTCCATATTAATAATCATCGACGTCCTCACTCCATTACTGATCTTATTGGGAAGGCTTCAGGTTTATCCCCATTACAGATAATGCTTGCTCTTGGTTTTGGATAGATACTACTTATTTTTAAAAAGGCTCCATTTATTGCTATGCTTTCTACTGTTTTTTAATAATAATGGGTGCTATATTTCATCAAAGGCTTTTTTATGCATTTATTGCTATAATCATATGGTTTTTGTTATTATTATTGATATGGTCAATTATGCTCATAGTTTTCCTAATACTGAACCAACCCTAAACTCCTAGCATAAATCCCATCTGGTCATAGTGTATGATCTTTGTGATATGTTGCTATAATCTCCTTGCTAGAATTTTATTTAAATTTTTTGCATCTATATTCACTAAGAAAATTGGTCATTAATTTTTTTCTCTGTTTTTGCTCTACCTGATTTAGGTATCAAAATCATATTTGGCAGGACTCCTTCTTTACCTATTTTTTCAAATAGTTTATATGGTATTGGTATTAATTGTCCCTTAAATGTTTGGTAGAATTCACTTGTGATTCCATTTGGTTCTGGGGATTTTTTCTTAGGGAGCTCATTGATAGCTTGTTCAATGTATTTTTCTAAGATAGGGTTATTTAAGTATTTTACTTTCTCTTCTATTAATCTGTGTAGTTTATATTTTTGTAAATATTCATCTATTTCATTTAGATTGTCAGTTTTTCTGGTATATAATTGGGCAAAATAATTCCTAATATTGTTTTAATTTCATCTTCATTAGTGGTTCATTCACTGATCTAATTTTTATAGTAGTAATTTGGTTTTCTTCTTTTTAAAAAATAAGACAAATTAACCAATGATTTATTTATTTTATTGTTTTTTCATAAAATCAGCTCAGTTTTATTTATTAATTCAAGGTTTTGTTTTGTTTTATTTTCAATTTTATTACTTTCTCCTTTGATTTTCAGGATTTCCATTTTGGTGTTTAATTGGGGATTCGTAATTTATTAGTTTTCTAGGTTTTTTTTTAGATTCATGCCCAATTCATTCATCTGCTCTTTTTATCTTTTACTGGTGTACACATTTAGAGATATAAACTTTCCCCTAAGTACTGCTTTGGCTGTATACCACAAATTTTGGTATGTTGTCTCATTTTGTTATTATCTTTAATGAAAAATTTTATTGTTTTTATGACTTGTTCTTTTACCCATTCATTCTTTAGGATTTGATTATTTAGTTTCCAACTGATTTTTAATCTATACATGAAAGGCCACTTACTGAAAGTAATTTTTATTGTAAATCAGCAGGAGAAACACAGGAAAGCAAGATCAGAACCAAACCAAGATTGACTATGCAATCCAAGACCACAGGTAGGAGTAAAAAATAGCCCTAACACAAATAAGAAAAGAAAATTCTAAAAGCTATGGACAAATATTAGACAAAAATTGATGAGGAGGAAACCTATAGCAGAAAGTAACTCTACCACAACTGGAAGCAGAACTCAGGTGGAGTGGGAAGCCTGGACCACAAGGCTACAAGAGTACCTGACAGAATTGAAGCAGGAGATACAAATAAATAAATAAATGATTAAATAAATAAATAAGCATCCTGGAAAGGGGGTAAAAATGAGGAAAGAATAAATAGTTAAGAAGAAAGTGAAAAACTTTATCATTTAGCAGACTCCTGGAAAATCAGAATTGATAAAGTTGAACTCAATAACTCAAAGAGACAAGAAATATTAAATTAAAATCAAAAGATTGAAAATATACATTAAAAAAATTACTTGCAAAATAGATTGAGGAGAGATCACTTTAAGAATCATCAAAATCCCTGAAAACCATGATTTTAAAAGCCTAGGTACTATATTTCAAGAAATCAGAAATAAAAACTGACCCAATTTTTTAGAACCAGAGGGCAAAGTAAAAATAGAATGAATCCACCTTATAAAAGAAATCCCACTGTGAAAACTTCTAGAAATACCACTGCCAAAATCCATAGCTTTCAGGTAAAAGAAAAAAAATATTGTAAGCAGGTAGAATATAATAGTTAAAGTGCCAAGGAATTGTGGTCAGGATCATACAGGACCTAGCAGCTATTAAAACACCCCTTTTAGGACTACTACCCCTACTTGTAGTCATATTTGAGGTTGGATTCCTAGAGTGTAACTGCTACCTGAAATACTAAAGGCGACATGTAGGGGTTCTATTTCTAATACTATTGTTCACAAACCCCCAGCAGTGTACCTTCCATTAACAATTATCTAATAGATTTAATTAGCTTTTAGCAAAAGTATCTAATAACATATCAAGAATATTTGGTACAAAACATTCCACTCCAAAGCCTAGAAAAGAATTTCCCACAAATTTATGTATATGGGTTCAGAATGAGTGTACAATGATAGCAAAGCACATGTATAGGATATATGTGTAGTAAATGGTAACTCACAACTCCTGGTACATAAAGCCTGGAAATCTTTTTTTTTTTTCTTTTTTAAAGTCTGAAAACACTAAATAAAAAGAGCTACTACAAACATAGTAGAACAGAAAAAGAGGATCAATGAAACTCTGGATCTCTATTATGTACAAATTGCTTTTATTTTAAAATATATTTATAAATATATTACATATTATATTATCTATGTTATATATTATATTATGTTTACAAATATAATACATTTAGCATATGACTTTCAAAGTTGTTTTGCTTGTCCATGGATTATTCTGGCTTTCTTTCTGTTAAGCATTTTTAAAAATAGATACTTCAATGACCTACTTTCTTCCTTTGGCCTTCTTTATTTTGCCTTTTTGCTACTCTATCCTTCCTCCTTCCCATCCCATCCCCAAATTTAAAAAAAGAAAAAAAAACTCTGTAAGAAATCTGAAGTCTTTTATTGAGTCCATATTCATTCCTCATTGATGCAAAAACTATTCAATTTTCCTCCGAAGCTGGCTTTTTCCTTAAGTAACTGTTTCTTTGTATTTATCTATTTTCAGGCTATCTCTCTGCTCCCAGTAGGATGAGTTGTCTCCTTCTCATCCCTTCTCAATGATAATATGGTCAATGGAGGAAGTAAGCAAGGAAAAGGAAAAGGAGGAGGAGGAGGAGGAGAAAAAAAATAAAAATCCTCTCATCTTCACCAAGAACAAAGCCCTCTCAGGGACCTGGTTTTTCCTCCCCTTCTTACTCCAGCTCTTGCACAATAAATTAAAACTGGAATTCTTTCATGAATTGACTTGCTTTCCTTATACATAAGCCCAATGTTGGTGTTGAAAGGTGACTAATTCAACCAATGTCATTTGTCTTCATCCAACAACCAAAGCTCTATAATCCTTTCTAATCGATTACAGCCTCTTTCATACGTTATGGTAGGGTTGAAGGAAAATTCGAACACATGTAACTTGTACTTTGTGATTACATTTTTACCCCATTGATTTACTGGTTAATTCCATGACTTTCTCAGTCCTGGCTTTCCATGATAGCATTGAGGTAGAGTGAAATGTCCCTTACCCTCTCACATTATAAAGGACATAATATCTTAGGATGTAATATCACAAAAGGAAAAATTAAAGTCTTACAACCAAGAATACTTTCCCCTGCAAGACTGAATACATTTTTACAGAGGAAAAAGGACCTCTAATGAAAGAAGATTTTCAAGAATTTCTATGTAAATACTAGGGCTGAGTATACACTTTGAAATGTAAATATAGGAGTGTAGAGAAACCTAGAAAGATAAACACATTTGAGCAACTAGAAGGTGTTAAACAATGATGAAGTGCTTATAATTTAATAGGAGGAAAAGAGGCAAGCATCCCTTAAGAATCCTAATGACTTCAAGAGTCATATAGGTAATTAAAGAAGATAAACAGAGAGATTAGGGGAGATTTGGTTCCGTTTTGATGGTCTTAAGAGAGGAAAGAAAAGGAAATGATGCAGGAATTCACTTGTTAAAAACAAGAAAGGAGAGGATATACTATTTCTCCCAATTAGAGCAAGTAAGAAGAAGAATATACAAAAACTGAGTGATGGGAATGCCAGAGTGAGCATTGCAAGAAACTCATTCTCATCTGAATTAGACAAATAAAGGTTGAACACACATGCATACACACATATACACAGAGTTTGGTGTAGTAATACATTAAACTTTACAGTAAAACAGGTAAATATTGAAAAAAAGAGGAGTAGAATTTAAGAGGGAGGGTAAAGTTAAGGAGGGAATAAACATAAGTGAAACAAACCTCAAATTTTGAGAGTATGTTATAAGGGAAGATTAAAAGGAAAGAAAAGAAATGGAAAGACAAGTACCAGTGACCTAAGTCTAGGCAAAGGAAGAAAGGGAGGAGGCAGAGATGAAAACCAGATAACTTTAGTAGGTCTCTAGTACTGATAATATTTCTTCTCTTCCATTAACTTCTTTTCTGTGAAAAGGGAAAGGGCAAAAATAGGATATGATAGAGGGAAATACACAATTAGCAATCATAGATGTGACCAACATTTTTTCCCAATCCTTATGATTTCTCAGAACTCCCCAAAATAAGAATGATATAAGAATGAAACAAGAGGTAAAGTAATTACAGCTGTCTCCTCAGGTTAAGACATCAATAACCCTAATGAACTCTAACAAGGTAACAAACAACCTGATGAATTCACAGCAGAGAAGTCTTATCTGTAATCCCTAATGTGCTCACTCAACACCTCTTCTTCCATCAACCTCCCTACTCTAGTAGAGCAGCAAAATAGGACTCATAAGCTTCTACTCTTGGATCTTCAGTAATTTCCTTGCTACTGCTGCAGTCTTTACCAATACACTCTGCTTCTGCCCTCACTCCACCATTCTATGGCAAAAAGCAATAGAACTCAACTGTCTCCTCCTACCCCCCTACCTCCCTGTATGGAGTGGGTAGAGGTATAAGAAATCAGATATGTGTTTTGCCTGGGACTTCAGTGCCTGTGGTAGTAGCACTCAGCCAGGGACTAAAGACCAAAAAGAGATGAGGCAGTGTATCATTGAGTTGGGGGTAGGTAGGGGAAGTTGCATCAGAGAAAAGACACTAGCATCTATCCCCCTAGAAGTCAATTGGGGCAGAGATTGAGGCTGGCAAAAAGTGAATTCCCCTGCATGGGAAGAAGCTGAGACAGTTTTGAGGTCCAGCAATTTGGGGTAAACTCTTCTCATTATATTATACGCTCCTTGAGGGCAGAGATTGTCTTTTGCCTCTTTTTGCCTGGCACCATGCTCAATAAATGTTTATTAATTGGTTGATCTACCATCATAGGGAAAGGAGTAGTAAATTGGGCAATAGGGGAATATGAAGAAAAAAAAAGACTGAAATTACCAAATTTTTCAGGAGAAAGAAAGCTCAGTTAAAAACTTTGAGCACAAGCACATAAATCAATAGGGGAAAATATTAATAAAAGAAAGAAATATGGCCTCTGAGATCTAAGTGAATCCAAACCTCTCTGAATATTGTAAGGCAAAGGAAAATGAATCAACCTAATGAGGCAGAGGACCCTATGGATTTTCAAGAGAGTATAGAACCAAAGATGGATTTTCTCAAGTGACTGAAGAGTGAAATAAAAATTGTGGCCTAAATAGCAGAAATAATAGTCAAAATAGAACAATTTTAATCTCTCTAAAGGTCTCTCTCTGGTGGTCTCTCTAAAGGAATAAAAGGGAAAACGATTAGGAATACAAATTCAGAAAAGGACAATCGGGAAGAAGAGAAGCAAGGCATGATAAAAAAACAGGATTGTTATACAAGCAAAACATATTGCATATAAAGGCAGGATGTATGGAGACAACTCAAGGACTATAGATCTTCTAGAAGAACATTACAAGTCAAAAAACCTAAACACCATAATGTATATAGGAAAACTGCCCCAAATTTCTGATCATAGAAAAGAAAGTACCAATCAAAAGAATTCATAGATAACATACAAAAAACAAAAACAAAAAAAATTAAATCTACACTGCAAACTTCAAAATACATAGAAGTTAAGTTTAACAATTCCATTGACAAATATTAATTCTTTCAAGTAACCAGGAGAAAAACCTTCAATATAAAGGAAAGGAAATTAGAATAACAGACTATTCTATACCCACCATCAATCAAGGAAGAAATAGAATGAAATGTTCTGGAGGGCAAAGGAGCTCAAGATGCAATCCAAGGTGACATATCTTGCAAACATGAACCTAATTATCAATGAAAAAGATGAATATTCAGTAAAAGAAAGCATTTAAAGTCTTACTACCAAAAAAAGATACTAGAGGATTATTTGCTTGCAAATACCGCCAAATAACAGAAATAAAACAAAGGTAAACGAAGCAATCAAGGAAAGCTCAAGTAATAAAATAAATTACCCCAGAAAAAAGAGAGGGAGACTAGAAAGAGAATACATAGACACATACATACATATATACATACATACATACATACATAGGAAGTTAAAGACAACAGAGTAATAATAGAAGGACCATTAAAAAATTCCTTTCTAAAAGTAAATAAGGAGGTAAGTATGAAAGCGCAAGTCAAATAGAAGTGACGGTATGACCTGTGAAGAGTCATCTGAGCTAAAGAGTAACTCTTCCATCACTAACATCATGCCCTACAAGTGAATTTTGTGAGAACCCTCTAGAGAAAGGACATTGAGACCATGCAGCTTCAGAGCTGTAGGTTGCGCCTGGTATGTTGGGTGAAATGCTTTGTTACTACTGTTCTTCCTACACCATTTGAGTACTATTTTTGCTAAAAACAAACAAACAAACAAAACTAAATATACTGACTGATTGTTAAGGGGAAGCATACCAGTGGGGGCATATAAGCTGATGTGTCAGGAGAAATGTCATATACAAGGTTACCCCTCTGACATTAAGAACAAATATAGTCATTCCTCTGGGGAATGCTAATGGCAGTGTGACTTGGAGGAGTGACTTGAGAGAGGATGATAGACCGAAAATGAAAAAAAAAAACAATTTTTAAAAAAGAAGATAGGTGCTCTCTTTCCCCTTGGTCCGGACAACGGCAGCATGGGTAAGTGCTGTGGTCTCTGTACAGCTAGAAAGCTCCGAAGCCACAGGAGAGACCAAAAGTGGCATGACAAACAATATAAGAAAGCTCATTTGGGCACTGCCTTGAAGACCAACCCATTTGGAGGAGCATCTCACACAAAAGGGATTGTCTTGGAAAAAGCTGGTGTAGAAGCCAAGCAGCCCAATTCTGCCATCAGGAAATGTGTGAGAGTCCAGCTGATTAAGAATGGCAAAAAAATCACTGCCTTTGTTTCCAATGGTGACTACTTGACTTTATTGAGGAAAATGATGAAGTTTTGGTTGCTGGATTTGGTCAAAAAGGTCATGCTGTTGGTGATATTCCTGGAGTCCAATTCAAGGTTGTAAAAGTTGCAAATATTTCTCTTCTGGCCTTGTACAAAGGCAAGAAGGAAAGACCAAGATCGTAAAAAAGTGTATGATGTCTTTGTCATAGTAAAAAATTTTCATGTAAAAAAAACAACAAAAAAAATTAGAAAAGAAGATAGGTGCACTACTGGTATAGTATGAATCTCTGATCATTCTAGAGAATAATTTGGAATTACACTAAGAAACTGACAACAATGCTTATACTTTCTGACCCAGAGGTACAAAGTGAAATAAACAGAAAAAGAAAAATTATATATATGATGACTATAACTTGCCTGTAATGGAAATAAGAACAATAAAAAGAAAACTTTATTCTTTGAAATTATAACAACCAAATTTTATCCCAACAAGGCAATAATAAGAAGGCATCTCATCCTTCTTTGTAGAAATGAGGAGTTTTGTATGTAGAACTCTGCATATAATATTGGAATTGGCTGATGTGTTCATGTGTTTTACTGAATTGTTTTTCTTTTTTTTAAAATAAGGGATGACGGTCTGGGAAGGAGAGGGAGTGTATTAGAAAATGCAGATGATGTAGAAACAACACATCTCAATAAAAGGTGGTTGTTTTTTTTTTTAATTCATTTAGATATGAGAGAGTCTAGGCAAGTATAAGTTTACCAGGTCTTGTTAGGTTTGCTCCAAAACTAGGCCAGGAGCTTGTCATGTCAGTCCTTTAAGCCATGTACATAAATCCAAATGCCATTCATAGGCACCATCTTTACCAGTGATTCAATTTCCAGATCTCCCTTTTTCTTCTAAAGCTCTTACCTTCAATCTGCAGCAGTGGTTAAAACACCACGGGGGTCACCACGATCTTTAATTTGTTGTCCAAAACTTCAAAAACCTTAGCAATGCTTTCTATGTTGCAGTATCATTTTTCCCATATGAAAGCCTGCTAGTGAGTAGCAGTAATATGATTTGACAAGCCTTAGGAGTTTCTCTGTCTTATCCCGTGTAAATATCTTGAGAATATTGAAGACTATTCAGCAAGGAATGATCAATTACCACTATTTGCCTCTTCTCCCTATTCCTTTTACTGGATGATCCCTAACTTGAGAAAATGACACTCAAATACTGCCTAGATCCAAGTCAAATAAAAAGAATTTGTGGTAGGTGGGGAGCTAGGACATTCTACTGCTTTTCCAGGATAATGGCAACTCTCCCATATATCCCCAAAGCTGTTGAGTATCCTCTCGTCTGACTTAGCATGATTCAGCATTTAATAATGCTCACTGACTGAAAATAAACTAGGCTGTGAGAGCTGAGTTCTGTAGGTGATCTTTGAAAGAACATGGAGAAAGGGAGAGGTATCGCAGAATTAGACAAGTAAGGGCCAAAGTCACAATTTTTAGAGATTGTGAGAGAGTGGAGAGAGTATGGAGAGAGTGGAGTCTGTAAACTATAGGTCAGTTCACTTGATTATCATTCCTGGCAAAAATTATAAAGTATTGCTAAAGGGATGACCTGTGGACATCTAGAAAAAAGAGATGGTCACAAAGAGCCGGAATACTTCATCAATAACAGGTCATGGTTGATTAACCTTATGTCATTTTTGATGTGTTTTTGGGCAGTTTTACTAGCCTGGCAACTCAGGAAAATGTTATTAAAAAATAAAAAAAAGAAATCTTTACCTGTATTTTAGTAATGTATTTGGCTAAAACAAACAAACAAACAAACAAACTCATGTTATTCATATGGAAAAGCCAGAGATGTATAACTAGAAGACAGTGCAATCAGGAAGATATGAAAACTGGCTAACTGGCTGGACCCAAAAAAGATGGCTATTAATGGTTCAATGTCAACGTGGCAGGGGTTCTCCAGTAGAGTGATCCATTGTCCTGTGCCTAGCCCTATGTTGTTTAACTTTTTCAAAAAATTAACAATTAATAACAATTTCATCCACTGCTAAGACCACAGGGGCTAAGATGCTATTTCCTTCTCCACCTTGGGGTCCTTCTTCAGTGAGTCTGCTTATGTAAGGTTGTCTTCAGGAGCATGAGCACATAGAAGTAGGGTCTGTCTTCTTTTTTCCCATACTCTTAGCTTGTTTCTTGACCCTGGTGTTTCTGGGGAAGATTTACTTAAAGCTTAGGATTGACTAATGTTTAGGGTCTCCTCCAAAAGAGAAATAGGACGATACTTAATGCACAACACTAACAAGGTATAGCACAGACACTAGCTTCCTACATGCAAAAGAAATGCTAACACAAACACTCATGTGAGTATATCGATAAGTGAGATTGCTTAAGCAATTAGTAACTTTTAACTGGTAACTACTGTTAAGCTCTGCTAGAAGACTGAGGCTTAAAATATTTTGTGAAACTGGTAAACTTCATTTTATATTTCATCTAGGTTCTTCACTGTCCAAATAATCCCCTCCAAGGCAGCTAAGTGAAGAAATGTATAGAGTGCTGGTTCTGGAGTCAGAAAGACTGGAGTTCAAATCCAGCCTCAGACACTGTGTAACCCTGAGTAAGTCACTTAACTGCTTGTCTCAGTTTCCTGAACAGTAAAATGGGGATAATAACAGCACCTACCTTTCCAGGTTGCTGTTGTTAATGAGATAACAATTACCACATGTTTAGCACAGTGCCTGGCACACAATAGGTTCTATATAAATCCTTACTTCTTTCTTCTCCCCATCTCTTCCCCCCTTACACAAGCTTATTTTTTCTTAGCAAGCCAGGCCAGGGCCTGAGACCCTCTCCTGCTGGTCATACCCTTTCTAATGAGCAATATCTTTTGCTGCCAGTCAGCTGTGACTGACAACAAAGTTGTCTCTAGAACTTAATGCATCCATCTCAGGTTTGCTGTTCAGTCACCTCTGGTCAGGCAAAGACACACTAATCAGATGAAATAGTGAAAATTCCAGACTCATGAAATTAAACACTCTGCTTTAGCTGACACATAGGAACATCATTTAGACTTCTCTTGTCCTTCATTAGAAGAGATTCAAATAGTACTAATATGATCTAAAGCCAGAAAGAAAAGAGAGTGACCAAGGGTGGGTTGCTCCCTTTTAAAGGTAAACTGAGTCATTGACTCTTCCTGCTCAGGGGCCAGTAAGGAGATTGCTTCATCATCACTGAAGAATCTGAATCCTTCATATGTCCATAGAAGCAAGCATGGGCTTCATCATTTCCAAAGTGCCCAGGCACTTTGACCTAGCAAATAAGTCAGCTGGGAGAAAGTAAGGTAGCTCTAGGTGGCATAATGGATAGAGCACTGGGTCAGGAAGACCTAAGATCAAAGCCAGCCTCAGAAACATAGTAGTTGTGTGACCCTAGGCCATTCACTTAACTTCTATTTGCCTCAGTTTCCTCATCTGTAACATGGGAATAATAACAGCACCTGCCTTCCCAGAGTTGTTGAAACCAAATGATATAATAAATTGTAAAGCACTTAGCACCATACTTGGCACATAGTAAGTGCTATATAAATGTTAGTTAGTAATATGCCCTGTTGCGCTTGGGTAAAGGTCTAGGTAACATGCTTCTCAAAATTTTCAAATGACTTAAAGCTCATTGTTGTGTGACACAATGAAGATACAAAAATGATCTTGACATGCTACAATGCTGGGGTGAATCTACTAAGCTGAAATTTAATAATGAAGGATGTAGATGCATACAATGTGGACCAAAAAATCAATTTCACATGTAGAAGAAGAGGAGGCATGGATAGACAGTTCATCTGGAAAAAAAAATCCAGAGTCTGTATTACCATTAAACTAATGTGAACTGATAATGTGGTGTTAGCCAAAAAAGCCTAATGCAATCTTAGGCTGAATTTAAAAAGGTATAATGTCCAACCCTAGGAAGGTAACAGTTTTGCAACAGTCCTCTTTGGTCAGACCACATCTGGAATCTTCTGTTCAGTTCTAGTCAACACCTTTTGGGAAGGACAGTGCTAACCTGGAGAGAATGGAGAGAAGGGTGACCAGAAAGGTGAAGAGACTCAAAATTGTGACATACAAGAATTGATTAAAGGAATTAGAGATACCTTGCTTGATGAAAAGAAAATTTAGGAGGGGGAGGGGCCAGCATTTTAGCTGCCTCCAAGAATACTAGGGGCTGTCAAGTGGAAGAGGGATTAAATTTGTTCTTTGCCCAGAGCATAAACTAAAAGTAATGGGTACAGGTTAAAGAGTAGTGAATTTAGATTTTCTGTAAAGGAAAACTTCTGCCCCATTAAAGCTATGGAATGTGGAATTTCATTAGAGCTAATGAATGCAGAATGTGCTGCCTTTGGTGGTAGTGGGTTACCCCTGAATGGAAGCCTTTAGCAAAGGCTAAAAGAACACATGCAGTATCTTATAGAGGACAGTCCTATTCAGGGATAGGTTATACTTGATTGACTCTGCGCAATCTAACGATGAGATTCTATTACTTCTTTTTGGAAGATATTTCGGAAAGGAATGAATAGCTAACTTTTGCAGATGGTACGAGGATAGTTATATAGTTCTGTGTTCTTTGGTGTATCTGTGTGACCTAAGTTGGCTCAGTATAACAGGATTGGCACTGGCATGGGCATACCCATGTGACTCCTCTCTTGAATGGGAATTTGAGGCCAAGTTCCTAAGGTTTTTTGAATCCCTAGGACAGTGGACATAAATTGAGCGTGACATATGTCCTTTCAAAGCATCACTGTGCAACCCTAAATTACCATTACAAACTGTATTTATGTTATAAAAATGCAAATCTCTGTACGTATTCTTTAAAGTTGAGTTGAAACGATGACTAATAGCTCACATTACATTAACTTTCCATGTGTGAAAATGTTATTTTCACAACTTTTTGCCACTTTTATCATTAAAAAAATAAAATCATGGCATGACTCATAGTTACAGTTGACAAATGCAAAAGAAAGACTTAATGGAAGTAAAGTCACTTAGAATTATAGAATACTAGAATTTTTACAAATGACTTTAGAATCTAGAAGCAGCTAGTTGGTGCAGTGTATAGAGTGTTGTATTTAGAGTCAGGAAGACCTGAGTTCAAATCCAGCCTCAGATACTTGCTAGCTGTGTAACTGTGGCCAAGTAACCTAAGCATTATCTGCTTCTATTTCCTCATCTATAAAATGAGGATAATAATAGTACCTCTCTCCCAGTACTGTGACGTGGATCAAATGAAATAACTTATATAAAACTTATATAAAGCACTTTGCAAACATTAAAGCACTCCATAAATGCTAGCTATTGGTTTTAAAAATTATTTTTGTTTATAAAGTTTTTTTAAATTACATGTAAAAATATGTTTTTTAAAACTTTGAGTTCCAAATTCTCTCCCTCCCTCTCAACCCATTCCCATCCTTGAGAAGGCAAGCATTTTAATATGGGTTATATATGTGCAGTCATACAAAACATAGTTCCACATTAGCCATGTTGCAAAAGAAAGCACAGACCAAAACACGAAAAATAAAGAAAAAATTTTAAAAGCATACTTTGATCTGCATTCAGATTCTATCAGTTCTTTCTCTGGAAGCAGATAGTATTTTTATATTGTATGTATGTAAGTATGTGTGTATTGATGAGAATAACTGAGTTATTCTCATCACCATTGATCATCATACAATATTGCTGTTACTGTGTACAATATTTTCTTAGTTCTGCTCACTTCAATCTGCTTCAGTACTTGTAAATGTTTCTAGGTTTTTCTAAGAGCATTCTGCTCATCATTTCTTATAGCACAATAGTATTCCATCACAATCATATACAATAACTTGTTCTGCCACTCCCCAGTTGATGGACATTCCCTCAATTTCCAAACTGACCTCCTATTGATAGTTTTATACATATATGTCCTTCCCCCCCCACCACCTTTTAAATCTCTTTGGGATACAGACCTAGTAGTGGTATTGTTGGGTCAAAAAGTATACACAGTTTTATAGCCTTTTGGGCATAGTTCCCAATTAATGCTAGCTATTGTTGTTGTTATAATCTAATCCAATTCCTTCATTTTACAGGTGAGGAAACTGAGGACCAGAGGAATGAATTTATTTTCCCAAGTGATGTTAATAGCTAGTTATTGGCAGAGACAAGATTAGATCCCAGGCCTCTTGACTCCCAATCGAGGTTGTATCCCTCTACATTATGCTGCCTTAAGTTTCTTAGATCATTAATAACAATTTTATGTTATATTAATATGTTCAAAGACATTGTTCAAAGATAGAAGTCCAGTGTGTGAGGATCTATTAACAATGAAGATTGCTTAGGATAAGGGTTATTTTGAGTTTATGATTTTAGGAAACTTTTCAATATTGTCAAATGCTTTTCAGTAAAACAAAAATATTATATCCCTCCAATAGCACATACCAATACCACATAAATGGAAATATTTGTTCTATGTACTTCATATAGACTCTATCCAAAGATACCAAACACAGTTATTACCTAAAATGGATGAATTCTTGTTGCTTTTGCTACGCATCTCAAAGTGGAATTCTCACTTGGCTGGGAAGAATGGAGGAAAGGAAGAGAGTACAATACCCTCTGTAATATGGGATAAAGATCTATAGACTATCTTTTTTCTCTTAGGTTTTTGTTTTATGTAGGTAGACATCATTTACTCATAGCATGTCAAAATCCATTTAATTAACATAACAAAATTCTACTTATTTGGTTATATTTATGGAAATTGGTAGTTAGGAGCCAGCCCCTAGAGTCAGAGCCCAGTTGAAGTTATGTAATATAAATTTGTAGTGGTTTCAGTCAATATGGTTTCATGATTTTCTCTACCTTCATTTGGTGACATGTTTAGAGTAGCAAAGGCAGCAGATGATAGGAATGATCCAAGATGATCCATAATGATATGATAAAGGGACAAGGGAATCAAGAGAAATGGACAGTATAAAGTTGAATTGGTTCAACAAGGGATGAAGTCACAAAGAGAATATGGCTGGTGCAGGAGTGATGACCTGGGAAAGAACTGAGCAGTCAAGGGACTGGAGTTCACAGTGTGGATGAAGAGCAGGGTTTGGAATTGGAAGACAGACAGAAAGAAATCCAAAATTTCAGAGTTTATGAATATGGAGATGGTACATTTAGGAGCTGGTAATGGCAAGATCAAGGATATGACAATCTTTGTGGTTGAGGTGGAATGGAGAAGTGAATCATGGGAAATGAGTAAGTTATATACCTAAACTGGAAGTTTAGGGTATTTGAAGGAGTACCAATATATCACCCCTAATAGAACAAGAGTTGGAGAGGAAAGAAAGATCATCCTTAAGAATATTTTAGGAACTTTTGAACCACAGCAAGGATAAAGTGAGATAAAAAAAAAACAAGAATAATTATCAAGAAAAATAATTCCAAAAGGAAGAAGTTATTACAAAATTATGAGAGTCAATGGAACTATGCATAACACCAAAAGATCAGCATTCAGTTTCAATCCTCATCTGGCTCTGACCAATTATTTCCACTAAATGTCTATATCTGAACATAGGAAGTTCTCATATGCCTTTATAGATACTTGCAGTCAATGGAGCATAATACTTCTTTTTCCTAAGCTCTAAATGGAGTAAATAATTAGGCTACTCAAAAATGAATGGAGAACTAATACAGACTTAGTAGCAGTGGCAATGTTGAATCACTCTACTATCTGAAGATCAGTGAAAAATTCTCAGCAATATAAGAACTGACAGGGCACATAACACCAAACATTACAATGTTTAGTCAATGGATAAGTAATCTTTGGTAATGATGATATAGATAAAAACTATTTAGATTTGATCTTTTCTATGATGTGATGGATACAAGATCACTAGTGATTTTGTTGATCTAATTTTGTCTGTATTAGAAAAAGATCTGCTCTTTAAAGAAACAAAACAAAGTTAAAAAAAAGTTTCCTTTTGTTTTTTAAAACACTTCATTTCCCAACAAATATCAAACAACTCCCTTCCCCTTACAAAGGGCATTTCCCAAAATCAGTTCAGCAAAAAATATCCAGTAGCATGATGGTGTCTGATAGCATGTCACTTTCCACTTCTGAAGCTGATTGATTATTAACAGAAAGGTCAGAAGTATCTTTTAACTATAATAATATGCTGTTGTTGTTGAGTCATTTCAGCTGTGTTTGACTCCCTCCTTATATTTTATTGTCTATTTGTCTCTATAATTTAATTGACTTTTCTATTAAGTATTTAGATGCTATGCATGTATATGTATATTTGTGTATATGTATATATGTATATATATAAAACTTTTAATCATGTCTATTTTTACTATGATATATCTGAGATCATGATTTCTACACTTGATTTTTTGAGTTCACCTGAATACTAGATATTGCACCAACCTTTTATTTTAAATCTGTATGAATCATTATGCTTCAATTATGTTTCTTGTAAACAACATATTGTTAGATTATGCTATTCTGTTCTGTTTAATGGGTGAGTTCATTCATTCACATTCATTGTTAAGATTAATTATATATTTCCCTCCAACCTATCCTCTTCTCCTGTTTTTCTCTCTCTTTTCCTCCATCCTTATCTTTAAAATGAAGATAGTGAAAGAGGAACATTCTTAACACCGTGTTGTGTTCAGTCATTTTTCAGTCACATCCAACTCTGTGATACCACCTTCCCGTCCACCCCCCTGCCTCCCGCTCAATTAGGGGTTTTCTTGGCAAAGATTCTGAAATGGTTTGCCATTTCCTTCTACAGCTCAGTTTCCAAAGGGGAAATTGAGGCACAAAGGGTTAAGCGACTTGCCCAGGATCACACAACTAGTAAGTATCTGGGGCCAGATTTGAATTCAGGAAGATGAGTCTTCTTCACTTCAGGCCTGGTGCTCTATCCACTGTGCCACTAGCGATCTGTAATTGAAGCAGTCTCTCACAATTTGGTTCTTTCTTTTCTCTTTCTCTAGACTGTGATTCTTACTTTCATTCTTTCCTTTTAGTCTCCCCTTCAAAATCCAATCCACCTTCCAAAGTTAGAGTTTCTTTTGCTTATGACTTGTTCCTCACTGATCTTACCTTTCTTTTTAAACTCCATTCTCTTTTCTATTTCCACCTATTTCCTTGTTAATCTTACTGTAATTCTATGCCAAATTTGTGTGTATGTATATGTGTGTGTGTGAATTGTACTTGGTCTAGTTCAGGTGAAAGTGAAGTTCATGTAATGCCTGTTCCCTTCACCCATTCCTCCATGTTTGTATACTCTTTATCTTATGAACTTCATTTATGTGGTAGTTCCTCCTCCTTTTCCTTTCTTCCCTGGCATAGCTCTCTTTTCCATATTCTCTTAAAACCATCAAAAGTAGACCAAATCACCTTCAGGCTATCTCTTAGACTCACTGAATTCCCTCTATGACCCTTGAAGATATCAGGTTTCTAAAGGGACACTTTTTTCCCCCCTCCACTTATTAGAATATGAGCACTTCATCATTTTCTACTCCCTTCCAAATGCTCAACTCTATTTATCTCTTCAGTTTTCTCTTACAAGGTGTCTTTGCATTTTAAACCTCCTATACAGCTCTGGTCTTCTCATCAGAAATCCTTAAAAGTTGTCTATTCTATTCATTCCTTTCCACATGTAGAATTACAAGTTTTTTAGGGTAATATTCTTAATTGTAAGACTATCTTTTGCCTTTGGGAATATTTCATTCTAAGGTCATCTCTTCTTTGAGGTCATTACTGACAAATCTACAGTGATTCTGACTATGGTTCCTTGGCACGTGAACTCTTTCTGTATACTTATGGTGTTTTTTCTTTGATCTGGAAGTTCTGGATTTTAGAGTTGCCAATTCCTGATTATTTCAGGAAGCAACTAATGGATTCTTTCTATTTTTACTTTTCCCTCTTATTCTACTGAATCTGAATAGATTTGATTTATGATTTCCTGAAACACAGAATTCAGGCTTTTCTTTACTCATAGTTTTCAGGTAGTCTGATGATTCTTAGATTATCTCTCCTTGATGTGTTTTCCAGGTCAGTTCTTTTTTCTCAAAAATTCTTTAAATTATCTTTTTTCAATCTTTTAATTTTGTTCTAATATTTTTTATTTTTTCTTGTAGTCATTGATTGCTATTTTGTCCACTCTAATTTTCAGAAAGTCCATTTCTTGGGTAAGGTAACCACCTCCTCTTCTAAGCTATTAATTCTCCTTCTAAGATTTTTCTCCATAGCTTTCATTTCATTTATAATCTCTTGCTTTATTTCTTCCAAACTGTCTCATGGTAGTCCTTGTGGCCAAACTACTGTCTTCTCTGAGATTCTACGTGTAGTTATTATGGTATTATTTTCTTCTTTTGTTTTATTTTTTTTTCGGTTGATTCTTGACTAATGATATTTCTTCATAGTATTTGATGTCTTCTGTTACCTAAACCTCTAGTCTCAGTTCATGATTTGGGCCTCTCTCTGCCCTCTCTCATTCTCTTGAATGGGGCAATCTGGCACGGTATGGGCAGCCCTATGGCTGGTTCCTATTTCAGTTAACGAATCTGTATTCAAAGCTTCATTGTTCCTGATCAGAGCTTTGCTGTTGACTGTCCTTGATCAAGGAACTGGGGGTTTCCTAATCAGGGTAACATTTTTTCTCTGTTCTGTGGGACTCCCCTCCTAAGGCTGCTGCCATGCATGCTCCATTGCTTCTCCTGGGGTTTTTCTGATCAGGGTACTGCTGTGACCTACTGAGTTCCACTGCCCCTCCTCCCAATTTCCATGTAGAGTTTTCCCAGTCAAGGTGCTTGTTTCTTTTGTGCTTTCTGGACCTTTCTTAGTCAGATTGCTGCTTTGGTCTTGCATCCCTTGTAGATGAACGCTTGTAGGGTTTTTACTTACAAGGAAACTGCACTTCTGTGCTGCTGTGATTTTCCTTGTCAGGGCACTACCAAAGACTCTCAGGCTTGGGGCTTCTCACCTCTTTACCAACATTTATGCCGGATTCTTTAGCATGTCTCGCCTTTTAGTGGCTGTAGCTTCTGGTTTTCTGGTTGTTTGGTGTTGGGCTGCATGAAAGAGTTTATGGAAGCATCTCTTGTTTTTTTTTTTCTTGAGGCCATAGTTTGATCTGGTGCTTTTTAAGGATAATTACTGGAAAAGTAGTCTACGAGTTAGCACCTCCTGCCCCTTTCACTCCTGAAGACAATGCTCTTGTAGATTTTGCATATCAGACTTTCATCAGAGATATCTAATGTAAAATTTTTCTCTCAATCCCTATCTTTTCTCCTGACTCTTTTGTAAGAAAGCTTATAAATTTTATATAATAGATGCTTTGTTTTATAAAATTTCTTCTATCTCATATCTGATTATCCATTTTTTTCTGTCATTTTCCTTTATTTAAAAAAATGGTATGATTGCCTTTCCACTTTAAAATTATGTGGAATATGGTGTAAGATGCTAGTTTAAACCTAATTTTTGCCAGATAAGTTTCTAGGGTTTTTTTTTTATTTTTTGTTAGATAAAAATCCCTTCTCTAATAGTAAGTGTTCTGGGTTAGGTGAACATGAGATTGCTGTGTGCATTTATTTCTAAGTCTGGTTTATCTTGTCTAAATGAGTTAAACCTAGGGCTCCTCTCTGCTTGTGCCTGACAAATTTTATTGACCTCTACTTTACCACTTAGTTGTAATACTTATGGACAATTTTATGATTTTCTGAAACATGATGTTCAGTCTTTCCTTTTGATTTTGTATTTTTCCAGAAGGAAGTCCCCTCATCAATGGAGTCATGGATCAAGTATGGTAGTAACCTTCTAGTCTCAAGCCACACCCACCAGCAGGAATCTGAGAGCCAGGTGACAGTTGAAGGTCTCTATACCTGGATGGAGGAACCATCCCCATCTAGAATGCCTGGGCCCATATTTCTACTTATTTCCACATTGGGAAATTGATAAAATAGTTTCTCTTCAATAGAGTAGCATGAAAAGTCAATAATCTTATCTTTCACTGGGATAATAAATAGGCAATAGGAAATGACTGGCTTCTCATTCAAGGATGACTCACAATGGAATGGTGGAAAGCAAACTCCAAATAATGAGTCTATTTCAAGTATGCTCTTTGCTAAAATGTTTTGAGTTGTATTCTCCATTCTCTTCTTCAGCATGTTCATTGCTTTATTATTAAAAAAAATTCTGGTCACTTTTCCAAAACATCAAGTCTCCTTTTGAACTTTTCTTGAAGAACTTTAATTTTGTTCCTTATCTCTTCTGTCAATTCTTTTACTATTGTAACCACCAGTTCTCACTATGGTGGTCCATTGCCTTATGGCGGTCAGTTAGGCAATCTTCACTCCCCCCTCTTCTCAGAGAATGAAAGGAGTCAAAATCCTGTCAGACCATCAGACTGGCTGCAGTGAGACTTTCCCTTCTATAAACTACCCACTCTTTCTTTCCCTCCCTGTACCTTTATCTCAGTTCAGGGCAGACTAGGGGCCTCTGAGACCCCAGAGTAGCACTCTTAGCAATCCACAACTGGAAATCATAACACAGTAGAAATAGAAGATGGACTCCCTGAATCAAAAGAGAAGTGAATGGCAATAGATTTCATGTATAGGTTCTTTGCCTGTTAGGAGATTTATTAGATTATTGGTAAAATGAAATAAAATTACCTTGGCTTAATCTTTCCTCCTTTTTTGTTCTCTAAGCCACCAAAATGGAATAGAAGAATTCCAGTTTATGTACTCTGAAATTATAAACCCCGCTCAAAGTCACCCCCTTTGCACCCTTTGAACACAAAGACAATGCCAAAGATTTTTTTTCTAAAGACAATGCCGGACACTCTCTTTTATTTAAATGACTGTGACTTATGTTGTTCCTTACCATCAGGACAGTAAAAGATCAGAGTATAGGGAGTAGTAAATTCTGGGGTTAAATCTTCATTTATAAGGATGGAATGGATGGAGAAAGTAGAGAAGCTTGGTTGTTTGCTTGGCTTCTTAGATACAATTCCTTTCATCCATAGAGGCAGTCTTTAAATGTTCTCTTTGAAGACTGGGAGTGCCACTGTTTTCCCCTTGACTCCCTTCTCTTGCTCTTTACTGCCTAACTACCTCCCCCACCCCCTGCCCCTGCTCTCAGTGGCTTCTTTTTCTGTTAAAAAATGCTTTTTTTTTTAGTCATGTTATTAGTTAAAATCATCCAAAACTAAAAATCCTAAGATGCTTGGCTATCATTCAAAATATTTACCTCTTTATGTCTTTAGTACTAGTCCTGGAGGGGAGGTTGGAGGAGAGAATTGTGGAGAAGATACTATATCAGCCTTTTTATTCAATCTGTGGGCTTTTGTGTCATTCCATTTTCTTTTCTAGTTGTAGGTACTACAAAATTAATCTCTTCTTTTGGAGGTTTCCCTTTGTATCCTTTTGTCTTCTAAGGACTTTTCCTCTCATGTTAGACACTTGACAATGAATATTTTTTGGCTTACCAATTTCTTCCCTCCCCCTTATTCAGTGCATATTTTGCTGTTTTGAAATTATGGAAAATTGGATTTAGATATAACCTTCCATTCAGTCATCTTACCTTATCGTCTGAGTATTTGTTTTTACAAACTGTAGACCCTTTCAAATTTTTTGAAAACCCAGTTATAATTTCCCTGTTAAAACATTACCTGCAAAAGTATTCTGTACCCTTCTGGCCATTAAGTTAGACTGAACCTTAATGAAAATATCAGAGAAGATTAATAACAAAGGAAGAAGATGGTGGCCAGCAGGATATTGGACTATAATTTCACTGTCCAATGTAAATAGTTTAGAGGATTGTAGATTTAGTCCTAGAATGGATGTTGGAGGTCAACAGGTTTAACCCCCTCATTTTAAGATAAGGAAATTGAGGTGAAGTGACTTGTACAAAGTCACAAAAATAGTGACAGAGGTAACATTTGAACCTAAGTCCTCCTGACTCCAGATTTAACTTTCTCGCCATTGTCCCATACTCCCTCTAAGTTATCTCAAGAATCATGTTTAGTAACATAAGAAGAAAAATAAACTATTCTTCTGGGAGAATAACACTGTTAGTTGTTCCTTCTTTGCTATAATTATCTCCCTCATTGTTTTGAGAAATTGTTTGATAGAGTAGTTACACAAGAACACATGAGAAATGGCAGCTAATCAGGCAATATTTTAAAGTGTATCAAATCTACATAAAAGTAAGTCAAAGGTCAGTTTGTACTGACTATAATAATGAATACACATCTTGAGAGACAAGAAGAGAATCTGTTATTAGCCATCCTTTCTTGTTTTAATTTTATCTATGTTTAAATACAATCAAAATCTAAAATCTGAAATTAAATTCACCTGGGGACATTTACTTGAATTAAAAATAATAATTTTTTTAAATGATGATTTTGCTATGTGGCTTGATATTCAATATATGATCAAGAAATTAAAATACTAAGCAATATAAACAAAACACTGCATTTGAGCATTATTTTTGTTTCTGACTGTTATCAAAAGGAGAAAAAAATAAGCATATCTATGAAACCAAAGCAATTACTTAGCCTTTGGCCAATGGTTGAAGACAGGCAGTGATTGAACACCATTTTCTACTGAATGCTTTCTTTGCTTTTAAATTTCTTCATTAAGAATGTTGCTTGTATCTTCTGCCTGAAAAATATTTGTACTCATTTCATAAGTAATTTTCATTAGAATTCAATGAACTACTTGGAATTTAAATAATATTTGCTAAGCACTTATTATGTGCTGGATACTGAAGTAGCTAAGTAGATTTGGTTTTTAAAGCCTCAATTTTCAAGTATGAAGTTAAACATGTAACAGTGGTAACACTAAACAAAGAAGTTGTTAATCACTAGTTAGTCCAAAATTTTCCATCCTGAGAATGGGCTACTATTAATTTTTGTACCTCATTTTACAATATGAATTGGGGCCTTAAATCTTATTTAAAAGAAAATTACAAAGAAAACTGTAGTTAAGCAGAAAAATAATGAAACCAATATTACTAAGCAAATGAATAAAAACGCACAATTTTTTCTCAAGTGTTTAAAAAAAGTTCTGTATCAAGTCTAAAGACCAAATATGATCCTAAAGTGGGGGAGGGGTATGGGTAGATCTATTTTTTCAAAATGGCTACATCAGTTAATGATTTCTATCAAAATGAAATGTTAGAACTATGACAAGTAGCACACACGAAGGCTTTAGTATCTCAAACACTGGTTCTAAGGTCAATATTCTTTTTAAGATCACTAAAATACATTTAACCCCCCAAACTCTAATTAAAATAATTATAATGCATTTCAAGTAACATATTTGTAAGATCTGTTTCAGCAAAACACAGCTGTTCTGTTATTTTTATTTTGCTAGTTAAAAAAAACTAAAATCGTGGTTACATAAATGTATATTTTAGAGAAAACTTTTTAGAAACCTGAATCTCCCATAGGGGTTGAATTTAAAATCTCCGCAACCTTCAACTGCAAAATTTTGAAAAGTACATACAAATGCACCTCAAAATTGCTCCTGGCATATTTTTAAAATGCAACAGATCACTCATTTATCAATGTAACAGAAGAAAGGCACAGGCAGAAACTTGTACAGGAACAGTTTACATGGTAATTTCTTCATCATCATCACTATCACCACCCTCAGCAGCAGCAGCATTAAGCTCCCCCTCCTCTTTTCTCCTCCGCTAAGAGACACACTCTTTCCACTCCAATCAAAAGGAGGCAGAGCCAACCTTCAATTTATTTGAGACTACGGAAGGCTCTGTCTTGAGAGAGGAAGAGGGCAATAGGGAGAAAGAGAGCTGAGAGCCAAGGCTGGGTGGGGTGCCTCCGCCCTTCTCCTGGGTGCACAGCTGAGTGGGCGGGCAGGCGGGCTTTCGGGTTGGCTGCGGAGTGGTTGGTGGGCTCTGAATATTCTCCTACAAAGAAGGTGGGAGGGGAAGCAGTGGGTGGAGCAGGGCGGAAGCCCTGACAGGTGGGCCAGACAGCGTGTGCACACAGAGCACACTGCCAGGGGAGGATGCTGCTGCGAGAGGAAAAGGGGGTGGGGAGTGGCGGGGCCAGCGCAAGGAAGGTGCAACCGGAGGGGCAGAGCCACGGAGCGCGGCGCTATCAGGTTGTGTTGCAGGAGACCGGGGGCATGTTTGCTGTGTTTGCATCCTCTTCACCAGTCTGGCAGGAGAGCTGCACGCCTGAGCGCTCTGGAAGCTACGTCCTGTGCGTTGGTTCCTCCGCCAGGCAGAGAGACGGTAGGTGCCAGGCGAGGAAAGGGTGGGAAGGGGCTCGCTCTAGGGCTAGGATTACTGTGGGCAGGACCCACCCGCTAGGTAGCTCACTTGGGCGGAGGAGGAGGAGGGGAAAGAGGAGGAGGAAGAGGAAGAGAGAGGCTGCAGAAGCGCTCGCTGGGTTGCACAACGTGCAACTCGGGGCGCAGCGGCGGTTGTGTGGGCAGAGGGGCGCTTGCCCGGGAATCCTTTGGCGGTGGTTGCAGGGGCCCTGAAGGGAAGCTACTCCCCCTGGCTTAGAGTGGAGCGACGGCGGAAGAGAGCCCGAGGAGGGGCATGCTGCCCGGGGCTGCGGCAGGAGGAGGCAGGCAGCGGTGCTGGGGAGCCAGCCGGTGTGCGCAGGTGGGCTGCGCTCCAGCGCATGGACAGCGGCGCCTCTTGGTTGTGCTGGGGCAGACTCTTTGACTTAGCACCTTCCTTCCTTCCTTCCTTTCTTCCTTCAGTGTGTGCGGTGTGTGCGCGGGCAGGTGTTACAGCCGAGGTGGGGAGGTGTGCGGAGGAAGGAAGTGTGGAGAAAGTGCCTCCCACCTTTTCAAGGCAAGCGGGGCAACCCACCCCTGGTTGCTTTTCACCATCTGTTCAGCGGTTCTCTGATTTGAGAAGCCTGGGGGCAGCAATTTCAAAAGATTAAGTTTGGGGTGGTGCCCCCTTCCCACCCCACCCCTCTTCCCAAACAACACCAACAGCCGGCTGCAGTAACCGGAGTCCCACATAGTGTGCGCCCTGAGCCTGGGGAAGGTGCCATGGGCACTTTGTGGCTTCTTGGGTGAGGTCCGCCTGCGCTCCCTTTTCCTGGCAAGCTTTTCTTTCTTTTTTTTCCCCTCAAAAGTGATGCCTTTTATACCTGTAGGCAGTGTTGGACAATCGGGAACTAATTCTGAATTTGGAAGGAAGTAGGGGGTGGGGTGGGGTGGAGAGGAGAGAATTTATTGTAAAAATTCTGTTATGCGTTGAAATCTGATGCATTTCAAAAGAATAAGTTGTTGCTTAAAAGGGGGCATCATCTCCAGTGGTAGTGAAAATGCTACTTTTCTAACTTGAGGTATTTAGTTTTGATGGTATTAAGTGCAGTTTACCTCTTGCTTGCAACTTCTTATGTGACTCCTAAGGGACCAAGCTCACAGAGCTTGAGTAGGGTTGTAGCTCCATGGCCTTTCAGTGTCATTTCTTGAGCGGTATGTGCAGATATACTTACCATAGAAAAACTAACTGAATAATGTGGAACATGTCCTTGCTTATCTATCAGTTGCTTCTGATTTTTATAAATTTACCTATTCCCCATTTCTCTGATGGAGTGGAACACACCTGTACTAAAATAGAATGGAGCCACAGAAATGCTTAATTTACATGATTTAGTGACATGCTTTGGGGGGTTGGGGGAAATTTTATGGTGCTGATTGGAATTAATTGTTAACAGCCATTTTAAAACGAATTTGTCAGTAATGGATGAACATGTTTTCAATTTTCACGAGAAAATATTTCAGACCATCAATTAAGTGATGTGATAGAATTATCTTAATTTTAAGTTGTGAAATGCCTTAAAATGTAAGTGCAACCATGTTCTGTAAACACAATTCTTTTATGCAGTTATTTTTAAAGTATCTAATTACTAATATATGACATATTAGGAGGCTGAATATCTTTTTTTCAATATGTCTAATTGAGCATTTTAATAAACCAATCTTCCTTTTGTGGGTAAACCTCTGTCTGCCTTGGCTTCCTCAACTATAAAATGGAGATCATAAATAGCACCTACTTCACAGGTTTTGTTGTCAGTATCAAAATGAGTTATATATAAAGCATTAAGGTGGTAAACTGGATAGAGTGCCCTGCCAGGAGTCAGGAAGACTCATCTTCCTAAATTCAAATCTGGCCTCAGACTTTTAACTAGCTGTGTGACCCTGTGCAAGTCACTTAACCCTGTTTCCCTCAGTTCCTCGTTCTTAAAATGAGCTGGAGAAGGCAATGGCAAACCACTCCAGGATCTTTGCCAAGAAAACCCCAAATGCGCTCACGAAGAGACAGACACAACAGGACTGAATCACAACTGAACAACAAGTACGGTGCTTGCACGTATGAGGCACTTACTAAATAAATTATGTAGTATAGTATATATAATAAATTAATAAATTATCCTTTCCAAGATGGGAACTTTAATATCAGATCAGTTATTTTGCTATTTGTTCTATAATTATCTAAAAGGATTCTAAAGATAATAGTTTTTTCTTCTATACGACTACAGGTGGCACTGTTGAAGCCAAGAGTAAGAGTTGCCAGAAGTTAACAGAAAATAAAAGAAAATAAGAGTGAAGAAACTTGATTAAGCACAGAAACCTGAAAACCCACAGGTACGTAAAACAATTAAACCAACCATCTATGATCTTATAATTGTATTCCTACTGTTACGAACACATTTGCTGTTTTATCAAAATTTTAAAATCTCACTGTTTTGAAATTATGGTTTAAAGGAGTATGAATAGTTCAGTGAAACCTACTTTGAGGTATCCTCAGAAGATGAAAAAGGCTCTTTCCCATCATAGTTTAGTAATTATTTAAATTAAACAGTGATGACCACACGCATACACAAAAACACAATAGCATTAAGTTTCTTGGTCCCTTGCATAATTAAGTGCATTGTCTCTTTGGCATGACCATATATTCTCTCTAACTGTAATTATTTTTCCTTTAGTGGAAAGAGCTTTATATTTATAATGGCCAATTTTTTTATATTAGGAATCAATCAATTTTAATAAACATTTATTAAGCTACTATTTGCCAGTCACTGTGCTAATCATTTGGGATACAAAGAGACAAAAAACAGTCCCTGACCTCAGGGAGCTTACTATCTAATGGAGAGACAGTATGCAAACAAAGCAGGCTACACACATGATAAATAGGTGACAATTAACAGAGGAGAGGCACTATAATTAAGAGGTTTTAGGGATGGCTTCCTGTAGAAGGTAGGACTTAATAGTTGGGACATAAAGGAATGAGTAGTATTTGGAAAACAGTTGAGAATTGTGCATTAGAAAATTTCTCAGTGTGCAAAAATACCATCATAAATATTTACAAATGTCATAACAAATTTTAATAATTGTCAATGGAACATTTTCAACTAAATGGAGAAAGCTGTCCTATTCGTGTACCAGTATCTATTTTTAATAAAAATGCAAACTCCCTTTTTGTTTGTGTAACAAAGTTGATTTAAGCAAATACAAACTCCATAAAGATAATTTCCCTTAAACAAGTTTTTTATATTCTTATATTATGTATTTTTCTCATCATATATTTTTCCTACAAGCTCAAAAGCAGACTTTCATCCTACTTTGACCTTCTTAATTAAGCAAGGGAATAGGAAATAAGCATTTATATAGGACCTATATTCTAGGCACTGTACTAAAGGACAAAAATAGGAATCGAATTCATTAAATTCTAAAAATAGAATGGAATTCATGTTTTTGGTTTTTTGTGAGTGTGACATAAAAGTACAATTTTCAGATGTAACTATTTTAACACAATTCAAGTGAACTGGCATTGGTCACAATCAGAATGCATGTATTCATATCCTAACATCTTCTATAGCCATAGTGGGAAGAACCCTGGGATAAGAGTCAGAAGACCTGGATTCTAATTCTGGCTGTCACTAATTTTCCAAGTGAATTTTTGGTGAGGTCAGTTCATCTCTATGAACTGTAGGTCTCCTATCTTAAAATGAGGTATCTGGACATTTACATGCAGTCGTTAACCAAAGTATGAAGTTTATTCACAGTGAAAACCTATATTGGGTGTTCTCAGAGGAGGAAAAAAATTTCTCCCATCCTGTCCTAATATTAGTAAGGGATAATTTGTTTTTCTAGGAAGACAAATGGAAGTAGTCTCTCTTTTAAGTCAAAAAGGAAGATAGAGCAGACTGAGAACTTATTTGAATACGGAATTACATATGGTAAATTCATGGCGAGAAACTAATAGGTGCTTTGGGATATATTTTTAAGAAATTTGTTGTTTTTTCCTGTTCATTACCAAAATATAAGCTATCTGGAAGTACTAAAACATATGAAAGTCTATTTCAAATAAATGACTTAAACCCCAGATTTGTAATATTATTTACCATTGAGATTGGGGTGTGGGTGAGGGTAGATTGTACAAGGAAGACCTTCGAGTTCTTGAGTTGAATTCTGAGTTTCTCACTGAAAATTTCCAGCCATTTTCATTGAAACTACATAGTAGCTATTTTCCAAATGCCTACTGTGCCTGTCTTTCCATATCATCAAATGCTTGACTGGGCCCCCCTCTAGAGTTAAAAGAAACTCAGAGAAAAGCCAGAAATGTAATCATGGTGCAAGTGAAATTTGAGTGGGATTAATAACTAGGCATCTGATCATCCTGAATTTTCCCTTTTTCCTGTTCATAGTAGATATAGAATCCAGCATCTTTGACTGACATACTTCTCCCTGAGATTAGTCCAATTTTAGCCCAGTCCCTGTAGTATAAGATTGGAAAAGATTGGGTTCAGCTTTTGCTGCTGATCCAGAGAAATCCAATGTGCTCTAGCCTGATTGAAAGGACTCTAGAGGGACAGTTGATTCAGAGGTATCATTACATATTTTGGATCAGGTACAAAATGGCCCTAGGAGTCTCTGAGTGAACATGGTATCTGCTTATCTCTCTATTCTCCCCAAAGCAAATCAGATATGGCCTTATTTTCTTTAGGACCCTGAAGACAGGAATGTTGGAAGTAACTCCAACAGTATCACTCTCTTAGTTTAGGTTCAATATTAGGACAAAAATGAAGGACTCACCAGTCATTGAACAGTTGACAAAAGGAGGCTTAATTTGCCCTGAAGACAGCAAGGGTATGCATCGAGGATACAGTGGCCCCTTAACTTCTCTGGAGGAGTCCCCCTTATCTCCAAGTGGAAGTGTTTTGTCTTCAGGGGAGAATGTGGTGAAGGATGTAGTAACTTAGGTGGTTTTCAGAAATCCACCAAGTTTGAGGACCATGTGACTGGGACTTTTTATGACTTTAGATGACCGGGAAGCTGCATCAGAGAAACTGGGGCCAACCAGGTCCCAGGGGCAGCTTTGTTTTCTTTTAGGTAAAACCTTCCCATGTTTTGGGTGGGAGGAAAGAATATTGGCCCCATCATAGGGGGTGATGGAGGGAAAATTGGTTGCTTCCCTTTGATTAGAGAGTAGGGAAATGATCCCTTGATTAGGGTGTGCCAAGGGTATCAGAAGAGAGGAGACAAAAGACAGTGATCAGTATCTCTCTCTCTCTCTCTCTCTCTCTCTCTCTCTCTCTCTCTCTCTCTCTCTCTCTGTCTCTCTCTCTCTCTCTCTCTCTCTCTCTCTCTCTCTCTCTCTCTCTCTCTCCCCCCCCTCCCCCCTCTCTCTCTCCCTCTGCCCTTCCAAACCTGCCACCTGGAAATCCCTGTGATTACTCATTAAGTACCAGGGACTTTCCTACTGTGGGAAATCCCAAGTCTATTCTTCAGGGCAAGGAGGAACCTTTTGATATCAATTCTATTCAGCAAATATTTATTGAGTATCTGCCATGGCTAGAGTACTGTTTTAGGGAGACATGGGGGAACTGGGAAGGGTGGAAGAGAGGATGTAAAGCTTTAAATCAGAATTGGGCTCCCAACTTAGGTGTTACCATTTACTCCTCACTATCTCTTGCCTCTCATATCCAATCTGTTGTCAAGGCCTGCCTGTTTCACCTTTGCAACATCTCCCCAATATGCCCCCTTCTCTTCTCTGACACTGACACCAGTCTGGTGCAGACCCTTATCACCTAATACCTGGACTGTTGCAGTAGTCTGCCTGAGGGTCTGCCTGCCTAAAGTTTCCCCCCCTCTAGTCCAGCCTCTATTCAGCTACCAAAGTAATTTCCCTAAAGTGCAAATCTAATCATGTTACCCCACCAGCCCAAACCCCTCCCCCCATTTAATAAACAGCAGTGCCTCCAGGATCACATACAGAAACTTCTGTTTGGCATTCAAAGCCCTTCATAATCTAGCCTCCTTCTCCCACCTTTCCATTCTTCTTGTACCTTATTCCCAGAAATGTCCTCTTCCATCTAGTGACACTGACCTCCTGGCTGTTCCATAAACAAGACACTACATCTCCAGCATTGGCTGATCCCCATGCCTGGAATGCTTTCCTTCCTCTGCTCTGACTACTAACTTCACTGGCTTCCTTTAAGTCCCCCTCAAAATCCCATCTTCTAAAGGAAGCCTTTCCCAACCCTTAATTATAATGCCTTCCCTCTCTTAATTATTTCCTTTTTATCCTGTATATAACTTGTTAATATGTATTTGCTTGTTGTCTCTCAAATTAGGTTGTGAGCTTCTTGAGGGCAGGGACTATATTTTGCCTCTTTTTATGTCCTCAGTGCTTAGCACAATGCCTGGCACGTAGTAGGCCCTTAACATTTATTGACTGACTGACCCTCATCTCAGAGCTGCCCTGTGGGCATTGTGAGAGGTTGTGACTTGCCCAGGGACCACATAGTCATCACCATCAAAACTCAAACCTGGGGCAGCTAAGTGGCACAGTGGATAGAGCACCAGCCCTGGATTCAGGAGGATCTGAGTTCAAATCCGGCCTCAGACACATAACACTTACTAGCTGAGTGACCCTGGGCAAGTCACTTAACCCCATTGCCTAACCCAAAAAAGAAAAAAAAAAGACTCAAACCCAAGAATCAAGACTTGAACCCAAGTCTTCCTGACTGGGGCTGGCTCTCTGTAGACTATATTACTCTGCCTCTCATTTTTAAAAACTCATTTTAAAAACAATATTTTGAAAATATACTTATCCTTATAATGTACATGTTGCTTTTTTTGAGTAAATGAAAGTTCCTTTGGTTCTGATAAAATGTGACACATCAAGTTCTTAACAGATTGCTTTTAAAATAAAATCTTGCTCACTTATAAAGTAATAATGAGAGAGAGAGATAGAAGAAG